>NW_006408598.1:3981108-3987375 GCF_000296735.1 Chrysochloris asiatica
TCTAATGATTGCTTCTTGCTCTGTGGACAGGTTGTTCATGAGCACAATTGAGTGTTCGGGAGTACTCATTCTTCCCAATGTTGTCCATAGCTTGTTATGATCCACACAGTTGAATGCCTTTGCATAATCAATAAAGCACAAGTAAACATCTTTCTGATACTCTCTTTTAGCCAAAATCATCTAATGTCAGCAATGACCTCAGGCATTAGTGAGCAATCCATAACACAATATTTTGCCTATAAGGAGCTTTGGTAGTGTAGGGGTTATGAGTCGGGCTGCTAACCTCAGGGTTAGCAGTTCAAAACTAACAGATGTTCCATGGGAGAAAAACGAGGCTTTCCACACCCATAAAGATTTACAGCCTCGGAAAACCTATACAGAGTCACTGAGTCAGAACCGACTTCACGGCACGTAACCACCACCACACTTACCTATAAAGAGCCCTGGTGATGCAGTGGTTAAAATGCTTCATTGTTAACCAAAAAGTCAGGGGTTCAAAACCCCAGCTATTCTGTAGTAAAAAAATATGTGGCAGTCTGCTTCCATAAAGATTACAGCCTTGAAAACCCTATGGTACTCTTCTATGCTGTCCTCTGTCCTACAGGGTCACTATGAGCTGGAATTGACTTAGTGACCGTGTGTTTGGTTTTGGTTTTGGTTTAGCCTTATCTATTGCCCCAGAATCATTTCCTGTCAGCAAATTTTAATTGACTTAATAACTCAAAATAATCCCTTAGGGGCAGGGGTGTTGTAAACTATTCACATTCTCTCTGTTCAGATGTACTTAAACTTGACATCAGTTGGTTCTCACATCTGAGCTTTATTAGAATCACCTTGTTAGGCCCCACCCCAAGCCTCTAATTCAGTAAGTCTTGGGTGGGGTCTCTAAATTTGCTTTTCTAATAATTACCATTTTCAACCAATTATTTTTGGTACAGTTACTCTGTATTCCTTCCATCTTCTTTTGATGCTTTCTGCATCATTCAAAATTTTGCCGATAAAACTCTCCAATACTGCAACTTAAGGCTTAATTTTTTCTTCAGTTTTTCAGCTTGAGAAAATCTGAGAATGTTCTTCCCCTTTGACTTTCTACATCTTTGTGCAATTCATTATAGTACTTTATCTTCTCAAGCTGTCCTTTGAAATTATCTGTTCACTCCATTTACTCCATCATTCCTTTAATTTGCTTTAGCTACTCTACATTCAAAAGCAATTTTCAGAGTCTCTTCCGACATCGACTTTGGTCTTATCTTTCTTTCCTGCAATTTTAATGACTTGTTGCTTTCGTCATGTATGACGTTCTTGATGCCATCCCACAACTCCTCTGGTCTTAGGTCATTAACGTTAAATGCATCAAAACTGTTCTTGAGATGGTTTCTAACTTCTGGTGGGATATACTCAAGGTTGTATTTAATGCAGAGTGACGACTCTAGGAAGAATTGGTTAGTGTTCAACCATTTCAGGAGATAGCATATGATCAAGAACCAGTGGTATTGAAGACAGAAGTCCAAATTGCACTGAAGGCATTAGCAAAAAACAATACTCCAGCAATTGACAGAATACAAATTGAAATGTTTCAACAAACGAATGCAGCGCTGGAAGCACTCACTAGTCAATGCTAAAAAATTTGGAAGCTATCTGCCTCACCAGCCTACTGGAAGAGATGCATATTTGTGCCCAAATAAGAAAAGGACCTGGAAGGAGGGAGGTCACTGCTGATGTTAGATGTATATTGGCTGAAAGCACAGAATACCAAATTGATGTTTATTTGTATTTTATTGACTATGTAAGAGCATTTGATTGTGTGAATCATAAAAAAAACTATGGGTAACATTGCAAAAAAATGGCAACTCCAGAATACTTAATCATGCTCTTATGGAGTCTGTACATGGAACAAGAGACAGTTGTTTGAACTGAACAAGGAAATGCCCTGTGGTTTAAAATCAGAAAAGGTTTGCATCAGGATTGTATCTTTTCACCATACTTAGTTTGTGCGCTGAACAAATAAGCAGAGAAGCTGAACTATATGAAGAAGAATTCAGCATAAGGATTGCAGGAAGGCTCATTAATCATCTGTGATATACATATGACACAACCTTGGTTGCTGAAAGCCAAGAGGACTAGAAGTACTTGCTGATGAAGATTAAAGAACACTGTCTCCAGTATGAACTACAACTCAGTGTAAAGAAAACAAAAACTCTCATAAGTAGACCAATAAACAGCATTATAATAGATGGAAAAAAGATTGTAGTTGTCAAAGGTTTCATTTTACTTGGATTCACATACAATGCTCATAGAAGCAGCAGTCAAGAAATTAACGTTGGAGAGTAGCTACCCTAGAATGATAGACATTTACTTTGTACCTGAAGACTGATACCCTAAAAAATTTAGGCAAATCTGCTGCAAAAGACTTCATTAAAGCTTTAAAGAATAAGTATGTCACTTTAAGAACTAAGGTGTGCCTACCCCCAGTCATGGTATTTTCAATCACCTCCTATATATGGGAAGGCTGGGCAATAAATAAGGAAGACCAGAGAAGAATTAATGCATATGAATTATGATGTAGGCAAAGAATATTGACTATATCATGAACTGCCAGAAGAACTAACAAATCTGTATTAGAAGAAGTACAGCCAGAATGCTACTTAGAAAATAGGAGGGCAAGTAATTTGGACAGTGTATCAGGAGAGACCACTTCATGGAGAAGAACGGCATGCTTTGTAAGGTAGAGGGTCAATGAAAAAGAGATTAGACCTCAATAAGGTGGATTGACACAGTAACTGCAACAATCAGCTCAAACATAACAATTGTGAGGATGACTAAGGACTAAGCAGTGTTTTGTTCTGTTGTACATAGGGTTACTATGAGTCAGAACTCACCTAACAATAACAAGTATAGGTGAATGCAGTGTCTTCTTGATAGTGGTGCCATTTTGAGCTCAGGGGGTGACCATGAGTCAAAATCAACTTTAGGTCAACTAACAACATCAAAAGGAGCCATAGTGATACAATGGTTAGACACTCAGCAGCAAATCAAGAGGTCAGGGGTTCCAACACACCAGTGGCTCCCAAGGAGCAAAGACCTGGCAATCTGTTTCCATAAAGATTTCAGTCTAAGAACTCTATTGGGAAGTTCTACTGTATGCTATAGGGTCACAGTGAATCCGAAATTACTAGATGGCAAACAACAACAATTGCTTGGAAGGGTATCAGCCCTCAGACACGAAATAAATGCTTATTGTTCTAAGATACTTAGTCTCCAACTTTAATGTGCATCATTATCATGACAGTAATTTAACAAGAATCAAATTACTGGGCACTAATTTCCAGAAATTCAAATTTAGTAAATCTGTGAGGAGCCCTCCCTGTTGGCACAGTAGGATGCACGCAAGACTGCTAACCACAAGGTCAGCAGTTTAAATCCACCATCCACTCTGTGGGAGAATCATGAGACTTTCTGCTCCTGTAAAGATTTACAGCTTCAGAAATCCTACACAGGGTCACTATGAGTTGAAACTGACTTGACAGGCAAGAGTTTTTGCTTTTTGGGGGGTGATGCAACTGAATACATCCTCTCTTTTACCAATAATTAAAGATCACTCAGATACAGATGTTTCTCCAGGTCAGACTTAGAAAAGCACTGATCTAATTGACGAGCTTACATGGCAAGCTCTTCAGGACAGAAATCATGCCTTCTATAGCTTCTCAAAATTTAGTATGTGGAGTTCCAGTTTTGGCAGACAGCAGAGACAGCCAGGTAGGAAAGGCTCCATGGGGGAGAGCTTGAAAACCCAGAGAAGCTGCACTCACAGAACAACACCATAGCTCTGGATCTAGCATAAGGTACAGGATGTCAGTTTCCCACACTGCGAGTTAGGAATCACTTAAAATGGGAATCCCTCTGTGACCACCCACCCAGGCAGAGTTCAGAGGGCGGGGCTACAAGCAGACAGGCACAGGGAACCAGCCCTAAAAGTGGTGCAGTGACATTTGCAAAAGGAGGTGCAGGGGATTCTATACATTTTTTTCCTCCTCTTCCCTGTTGCACCTTCTTTGCCCAACCTGGACGCTTTCAGGTGGGTGGGTGTGCACCCCCCCAAAAAAGAAATCCAATGCTAAGCCCATAGTTTTCCCATGGCACAGAGAGAAAGAGCTTGGCAGCAGCTTATGATGTCAGCCTGAAGGTCACAGCCCTAAAATTAACTTTACTCTGGCCTATCTAGCAAGAAAAAGCAGGTCCATAAGGCCTGATAGACAAGTCATATGAACAATCTGTAAAACCCCAACATTAAAGATGCAACTATCTTGAGAATTACAATGTGTACACGCAGACACTAACAGACCTTCAGAGACAAAAATAGTAGACAATCTTTCTCCAATTCTCAATATCTATCTGCACACCTCTACGGTGGTGACTAGAGGAGGGGCCTGAGTGAGTAGACACCCCCACCCACTGCTGGAGACACACACTGCCAACCAAGAATTGTCTATCCAGCAAAACTATTAATCAAATACGATGGTGCAATCAAAACATTCCAGGATAAACAGAATCTAAGAAATTTTATCAAAACCAACACAGCACTTCAAAACATCCTAAAGGGAATTCTTTGGACTGAAAACCAAAAAGAACAGATAACAACCATAGATTGACAGGCGTGGTGACACCACCTGGCACTTAATCAACAGATAGCAGAGTTCAGAACAGAACAAAACCACAACAATGAATTCAAAAGAGCTGGGAGGTCAACTGAAGATCAAAATAATATCAATGTCAGAGAAGGGATAAATGTAGGAACAGAGATCCAGGTGGTAAGGAGGCCAGGTAGATTACAGGATACAATAGATTGTCTTAAATGTAGGGAAAAGTTAATAAACTATAAGATAACCCCAAAGAAAGTTAATACTTCACAACTTAGCATGACAATGAACTTCCAAGCAGAACAAGCAAACATGAAAACTAAAAAGAAACCAACAAGAAATAACACAAAAAATAATTATATTGAATGTCAATGGATTGAATGCAATAGTTAAGAGACAGAGTAGCAGATTAGATAAGAAAACAAGACCCTTCAATATTCTGCCTGCAAGAGACACACCTTACACACAAAGACAAAAACAGACTAAAAGTTAAAGGATGGAAAAAATATACCAAGCTAACTGCAACAAGAAACAAGCATGAGTGGCAATTCTAATCTCTGATAAAGTAAACTTTAAGGCAAAAACCAACATAAGAGATAAAGAAGGACACTATCTCATGATCAAAGGGTCAACTGAGCAAGATGATATAACCATAATAAATACCTACACTCCCAATGAAAAAGCACCAAGATATATGAAGCAAACCTTACTAGAATTGAAGAAAGAAACATATAAATCCACAATTATAGTGGTGGCTGTGTCCGTAGAGTCAGTTCCAAATTATAGTGATGCTGTACAGGATGTCCAAGGCTGTTAATCTTTACGGGAGCACAACACCTCATCTTTCTCCCACGGAACAACTGGTAGTTTCAAACTGCTGACCTTGCAGTTCACAGCCTGCTTTGTAACCACTACGCTACCAGAGCTCTTTTGTTGTATTGGGAGATTTTAATACACCACTTTCGAAAAGGGACAGAACAACCAGAAAGAAACTCGACGAAGTCACAGAGGAACTAAACAGCACTTCTATCAACTTGACCTAATAGAAGTGTACAGAGCATTCAACCCAACAACAGCACAATATACTTTCTTCTCAAGTGCACATGGAACATTCTCCAGAATTGACCATGAGTTAGGTCACAAAGCAAGCCTCCATACATTTGGAAACATCAATATAAAACAGAGCATCTTTTCAGACCAAAATGCTATAAAACTAGATATCAACAACAAGACTAAGGAAATAAAATTGAATACATGAAAACTGAACAACACCCTACTGAAAAGTGACAAGATAATAGAATAAATTAAATGAATTCATAAAGTTCCTAGAAACAAATGAGAATGAAAACACAACATACCAAAATCTTTGGGACACGGCAAAAGCAGTGATGAGAAGACAATTTATTATGATAAATGTTCACATCCAAAAAGAAAAAAAAAAACAAAAAAAAAACCGAAAGTAACACATTAACACAGCATCTCCAAAAATTAGAAATGACCAACAGAGGGAACCTACAGTCACCAAAAGAAAAGAAATAATAAAGATAAGAGCAGAAATAAATGAGATGGAAAACAGAAAAACTATAGAAAGAATCAACAGGACAAGAAGCTGGTACTTTGAAAGGATTAA
>NW_006408598.1:3994010-3999742 GCF_000296735.1 Chrysochloris asiatica
CTCACAATAAAATTTTTTAAAAAAAATTAGTATGTGTATGTTTTACCTGGTGACCTTGCAAAAGCACAGATTCTGATTCAGTAGTTTTGGAATGGTACTTGAGGACGTGCATTTTTAACAAGCTGCTGGTCTGTGGACCACACTTTGGGTGGCAGTGACAAGATTCTGTATCTCACAGTGTATGCAAACAAGAACTGATCCCTCAGGCTCATTTATGGAACTCTGTATAATTCATGCACTGACCATTTATCTTTTATATATCTCTACACTTTAATGCAGTACATAATATAATAAACCATTATCTGATCTTCTCCAAATTGATTCCTTCTGGAGTTCATATAATTCTTAATTCAATTGTCCTGGGGACTGTCCTTGAGTAATAGGAATTAGAATGTTGGATTGCCGGATCAGAATTCTAAGTAACTTTGACAAATTGGAGGAACGTTACATTATAAATGAACAGGATAAAGTCCAACAGGGTAAGTGCAAGACACTGCCCTTAGGCATGAAAAATAAAGGATGCCATATGAAGAGAAAATGGGAACACACATGCAAATGCAGAGCACACACAGAGTGGAAACCCAGAATCTCATCGCTCAAGATGAAATACTATGCTAAGAAATGAGCACCTCCTAAGCGCCAAGGCAAGCCATTAAGAGGAGTAAGACAGCAAATGCCTTTTTGTATATAATGCAAAGCCCCAAGTTAAGAGGAAATATGTAACTAAGTATCAAAATTACTCAACAAGAGACTATGTTTGAAATATTATACTTCTGATGATTATATTTGCATAGCTCTTGCACTGATTGTGACATCGCTTTCTACTCCAGGCAGCCCATGCTACACGATTATCTCTCTTAATGTTTAGGAATACAATCCTAGTTACATATTTGAATCACCTGGGCAATTTTTAAGCTACCAATTCTCAAGCCTATCCCAAAACAATTGCATTCGAATCTCTGGGGTGAAACCCAAGTATCATATTGTAAATGATCAGCTGAGTCCCTGATGGTAAAAAGGTAAAGAACTTGGATGTTAACTAGAAGGTTAGAAGTTCAAATCCACTCAGACTCACCTTGAAAGAAAGGCCTGATGACCTATTTCCCAAAACTTAGCCAACAAAAAGCCTATGGAGCATATTTCTACTATAACATATATGTGTTCTCCATGAAGCTGGGTCAACTAGTTGCTGTTATTGTTAGGTGCCATCAAGTCGATACCGACTCATAGCAACCATATGCATAGCAGAACGAAACACTGCCAGAGCCTGGGCCAATTTCACTGTTGTTGCCATGCTTGAGCCCAATGAAGCTGCCACTCTGCCAATCCATCTCGCTGGGGTCTTCCTCTTTTTCTCTGACCCTCCACCCTCCCAAACTGTTGTTGTTGTTGTTATGTGCCGTGGAGTCGGTTCTGACTCATAGCAACCCTGTACAGGGTTTCCGAGGCTGTAAATCTTTACGAGAGCAGAAAGCCTCCTCTTTCTCCCGCGGAACAGTTGGTAGTTTCAAACTGCTGACCTTGCGGTTCGCAGCCCAATTTGTGACCACTACGCTACCAGAGCTCCTTAAAAGCAACTATTTTTTCAAGTGTCCCAGAAGATTCTAATACTCCATTAGGACTGAGAACACCTGCCCTGAGCCAAAGCCTGTCCCCACACCACAGTCATGCTGAGTCTCTTGTACAGAGGTTACTGTCAGTATAGGTTGAATGCCACTTTATCAGCTATCTCAGATTTGGGGCTAAAATACCAAAGCTTAGGTAACAGAGAGTAAAAGCAACTTAAATTCTAGAGCAGTGGTCCTCAATTTTGGATGCACATTGGAACAGTCTAGAGAGCTTTAAAAGAATACAGATGTGTGGGGACATCCCATCCAGCTCTGGGGGTACAGTGGTGAAGCAGCACTCAGCCGCTCAGCAAAAGAAAGATATGGTTACAAGTCGGCCTGCTAACCTCAAGGTCAGCAGTTCAAAACTACCAGCAATTAATTCCAAGGGAGAAAGATGAGGCTTTCTGGTCCTGTAAAGATTTACAGCCTTGGAAACCCTATGCAGGGACACTATGTGTCAGAATCAACGCCATTGCACACCACCACCACCACCACCATTTCCATAATGATGATACCTTATGGGGAGTTCTAGTCTGTTCTAGAGGGTCACTGTGAGTAAGAATCAGAATCAACTCTATGGTAATAAGTTTGGATACTTCCCAGAGACATTAAAGCAATTGGTGTGGAATGTGACATGCTCTTGGGACATTTAAAAATTCTCCCAGGGACTGTATTGTGCATTCAAGATAAAAACCACTGTTTATAAATAAAAGTTTGCTACAAAGTGGCTAGTTAGATTTGTTGTATATCTTGTTGAGCTAGAGAACCCAGGATTCCTGAATCCAGGACTTTCTTACAACAGGAAACTGAAGGATCTTCTAAAATGTTCTTTCCATTCCTTATATAGATGTGGACATGTCTTTCTCATCTTAAAAAATATAATTTTCCAAATTAATTATGCTCTCTCTTCTTACTGTAAGAGCAAGATCTTATGAAATATTACCCTAAACTCATCTTTGTAAAGTTCTCAGGCATTTCATAGGCCTCTGAAACACTGGGCCTGATTACTGCTCTGAAGTCAAACTCCCCAAGATCACTAGTGGTCTCCTAGCTGCAAAATACAAAAAGTTCTCATCTTACTTGACCTCTGCTACATTGTTGTTGTTGTCAAGTGCCATCGAGTCGATTACAACCCATAGTGACCCTGTGTAGGGTTTCCAAGGAGCAGCTGGTGAGCTTAAACCACTGACCTTGCAGTTCAAACGGCTTTGCAGTCGGGCGCATTAACCCACATTAGGTGTGATTAAGTCGGTTTCAACTCATACCTGTGCTCAACTGAAAGAAACACTGCCCAGTCCTGCATCATCCTCACAATTGTTGCTATATTTGATCCCCTTGTTGTTGCCACTGTGCCTATCCATCTCATTGGGGGTCTTCTTCTTTTTCAATGATCCTCCATTTTTCCAAGCATGATGTCTTTCTCCAGGGACTGGTCCCTCCTGATAATATGTGCAAACTATAAGAGACATAGTCTCAGCATCCTTGCTTCTAAGAAGCATTCCGGCTGTCCTTCTTCCAAGGCAGATTTGTTTGTTCTTCTGGAAATCCATGGTGCGTTCAATATTCTTCGCTAACACCATAACTCAAATGCATCAACTTTTCTACAGTCTTCCTTATTCATTGTTCAACTTTAGTAAGAATATGAGGCAACTGAAAATAACCATGGGTTGGGTGAGATTCACCTTAGTCAGGCTCACAAAGGGGCATAGGTCTTTTGCAGCAGATTTGTCTAGTGCAATATGTCATTTGATTTCTTAGCTGCTGCAGCCATGAACATTGATTGTGGATCCAAATTAAAGTCTTTGACAACTTCAAACTTTACTCCATTTATCATGATGTCATTCATTGGTACAACTGTGGGGATTTTTGTTTTCTATACAGTGACATGCAATCCATACTGATGTCTGTAGTCTTTGAACTACATTGCTGTTGTGTTGTTAAGTGCCGTCGAGTCAGTTCTGACTCACAGTGACCCTGTTTAGGGCTTCTGAGGAGCAGTTGGTGGGTTTGAACCAATGGCCTTGTGATTCAAACAACCTTGTGGTCCAGGGCTTATCCTACAGCACCACACCAGAACTCCACAATGTACTGCATTGTTGTTGTTGTGAAGTGCCGTTGAGTCAGTTCCGATCCATAGTGACCCTGTATAGGGTTTCTGAGGAGCAGCTGGTGAGCTTGAACTGCCGACCTTGTAGTTCAAACGGCTTTGCAGTCTGGCACATTAACCCACAGAGCCCCACCAGGACTCCTGTACTACATTAAACGCCTCTATCAGTTAAATATAGATGTGCATTCTTAGACCTACTTTCATCATATTGTGGATTGTTGTTGTTGTTGTTATGTACCGTGGAGTCGGTTCTGACTCATAGCAACCCTGTACAGGGTTTTCGAGGCTGTAAATCTTGACGGGAGGAAGAAAGCCTTATCTTTCTCCCACAGAACAGCTGGTAGTTTCGAACTGCTGACCTTGTGGTTTGTAGCCTGATTTGTAACCACTACGCTACCAGAGCTCCTTATATTATGGATTAGGTTGAAGCAAATGAAATTTTGCTCTTTGTAGCACACATATAAGAATATTGTCATGGCACATGGTTTAATCTAGTGCCCTATTCCCATACCATCTCAATCATGCAGCACTGAAGGATAATGCTCCGGACTCCAAGATCAGATTGAACAACAAAGTTGGCAGTTCAAACCCACCAGCTACTGCTCAGAAACCCTAGAAAGGGTCTCTATGGATTGGAACCAACTTAACAACGACAACAACAGCTGCCTAAATTTAGGGATGGATTGGCCAAGTGGCAGCATTGATGGACTCAAGCACGGCAACAGTAGTGAGGTTGGCCTAGGATAGGGCAGTATTTCGTTCTGCAGTGCATAGGGTCACTATGAGTTAGTACCAATTCGACGGCACCTAACAACAACAACAACTCACATCAGTCATTAAAATATTGCAATATTTCCCACCTATTGCCTTCATCCTACTGGTACCCTCACCCTGACTTTCCTACCTCCTTTCCTGAAACTCCTGGAGTCTCCTGATGATGCTGTAAAGAAACAGGAAATGCCCCCAAAGACCAAAGACTCTGCTCCCACGCTATGGCCAGCATCGGTTCTAATAGGCTGGTGACCATGTTGTACTGATTGTTACATATCTTCATGTTGGTGTTGCTAGCTGCCATCAAGTCAGCCCCAGAAACATAATGACCCTACACAACAAACCTCTGATCCATAGGGTTTTTATTTATGGATTTTCAGAAGTAAATTGCCATGCCTTTCTTCCTAGTTTAAAAGTCTGCTGAAAACTGTTTAACATCATAGCAATATGAAAGCTTCCACTGACATATAAGTAGTGGTTGTGCATGAGGTACATTGACTGGGAATTGGTCTCCTAAACAGAGGTGAAGAATTCCACCACTGAACCCTCACCCATAGCCTCATGCTTTCCAAATGTATCAACCCAGTTCAAGCATTCCTTCCTATCTTCTGACACATATTGCCCCCTGGCTCTATTTTTTGATATCACCTAGACATGTAAGAATCATTATACCCAACATAGAATTCCCACACCTTCCCATTGTGACTTTTGTGTCCCCAACAAACTACATTCCTAGGCATCCACTCCCATCCTCATATTGCCTCTGAGTTTATTCATGAAACTTGCTTTGGTCAATGGGACATTATCAAACATGATCAAGTAGAAATTCACTCGGGCATAGCTGCCAAACTAGTATTAGCTAGACTTCTGTGTGATGGCACCACACTGAGAAGGGGAGGTCCCCAGATATTATAGAACATTATACAGTACCCTCACTCCACCCTGTCAAATTGATGGCCCAAAGAATTGTGAGAAGTAAAATAGCTAATGTTTTACATTTCTAAGCTATGGGTGGTTTGTTATGTAGCAATGGATGCTATATTATAGTTATATACATATTATATAGAAAAAAAGTGCTTCTCATACAGTACAATACTGAACTAAAACCTATTTATTATACAATATGACCCAACTGAAAATAATAGCATTAGTATTAGTCTGGCACCCAAATCCAAAATCTAGAGTCATGCTAAATTCATAGTATTCATTGGTCACTAACAGTGGCAGCAACAATGGGCTCCATC
>NW_006408598.1:3999842-4001120 GCF_000296735.1 Chrysochloris asiatica
AACATTGTTTCGTTCTGCTGTGCATGGAGTCGCTATGAGTCGGTTCTGACTCGATGGCACCTGACAACAACAACAACATCCCTCATGAACATAGATGCAAAAATACTCAACAAAATCCTAGCCAACAGCATCCAGCAGCACATCAAAAAAAATAATAATAATAATAATATATCATGACAAAGTGGGTTTCATAAAAGGGATGCATGGATGGTTTAACATAAGAAAAACAAGCAATGTAATCCACCACATAAATAAGAAAAAGGAAAAGAACCACAAGATCATATTGATTGATGGAGAAAAGGCATTTGACAAAATTCAACATCCATTCCTGATAAAAACACTCAACAAAATAGGAATTGAAGGGAAATTCCTTAACATAATCAAGAGCATATATTCAAAACCACCAGCATACATCACTCTCAATGGAGAGAAACTGAAAGCTTCCCTCTGCAAACTGGAACCAGACAAGAATGCCCTTTGTCACCACTCCTATTCAATATTGTTTGGAAGTATTAGCCAGAGCTATATGGCATCCAAATTGGCAAAGAGGAAATATAACTCTCTATATTTGCAAATGATATGATCCTATACATAGAAAATCCCAAAGACTCAGTAAAAAAAAATCTACTAGACCTCATTGGAAGATTCAGCAAAGTGGCAGGGTGTAAGATCAACATATATATAAAAAAAGTTGGATTCCTCTATAGTAATAATGACAGCGCTGAAAAGGACATTAGGAAAGTAATACCATTTACAATAGCTACCCATAGGATGAAATATTCAGGAATAAATGTAACCAGAAAAACAAAGGACCTTTACAAACAGAATTACAAAACACTGCTACTAGAAACCAAAAGAGACTTACAAAAGTGGAAGAACATACCATGTTCCTGGATAAGAAGACTCAACATCGTGAAAATGTCAATACTACCCAAAGCACTTTACACATATAATGCAATCTCAATCCAGATTCCAGCGACTTTCTTCAAAGAGATGGAAAAAACAGTTACAAACTTTATATGGAAAGGAAGGAGACCCAGGATAAGCAAAGCACTGCTCAAGAAGAACAAGGTTGGAAGCCTCTCACTCCCTGATGTCAAAATCGACTACACGGCTACTCTGGTCAAAAGAGCTTGGTACTGGTACAATGAAAGATACTTGCTTAATGGAACAGAATCAAGAATCCAGAATTAACCCATCTACATACAGCCAACTGATTTTTAACAAGGTGCCTAGGTATGTTACATAGGCAGGAGATTAGTCTCTTTAACAGATGGT
>NW_006408598.1:4005077-4005648 GCF_000296735.1 Chrysochloris asiatica
GTCAGTGATCAAGGCAGACATGACTAATCCATCTCAGATACAAAAGAGGCCACATAATCTCTTCAACACTCTACTACAGGCCTTTACAATGAATTAATCACACACATGCAATTCGTTTGCTAACCTTGCTCTTAGCCTTACAGATTTATCACTTGTATTAAAGCAAAAAAAATCACTTACCTGGTTACACTAATCTCTATCCAATTTATTTTCCACTTTTTAAAGAAGGATTACCAAACTCTTCTTTTCAGAATGCATCTAGAGTTGTTTAGATACTCCACTAGGACTCAGAGACATCTAGATGTGTGGTAGTTAGATTGACTACAATCATGGCTCTAATTTTCTCTATAATGTGATTTTGTAACTACCCCATCAATAAACGCAATGCATTTCATTACCCTTACATTTGGGCTAGTCTCCTGGCTTACTGTCTCTTTTTTTAAACTTTGTGAATTGAGTAGTAATTTACATGGGAGAACACTGGTTTTGCACTCATCCTATCACATTTCATTGCAATGATTCCAATCCCCTCCATGCATCATCATTTAACAGTATTTGTATTTTTGTGTGT
>NW_006408598.1:4009143-4010630 GCF_000296735.1 Chrysochloris asiatica
TTTGGTTTCTTGTAGTAGTGTTTTGTAGTTTTCTTTGTATGAGTCCTTTGTTTCTCTGGTTACATTTATTCCTAGATATTTCATACTTTGGGCGGCAATTGTAAATGGTATTGCTTTCCTAATGTTCTTTTCAGCACTGTAGTTTTTGGCATAGAGGAATCCAACTGATTTTTGTATGTTGATCTTCTATCCTGCCACTTTGCTGAATCTTCCAATGAGGTCTAGTATTTTTTTTACTGAGTCTTTGGGGTTTTCTACATATCAGATCATATCATCTGCAAATAGAGAGAGTTTTACTTCCTCTTTGCCAATTCAGATTCCTTTAATTTTCCTGTCTTGCTGTATAGCTCTTGCTAAGACTTCCAGCACAATATTAAATAGGAGTGGTGACAAAGGGCATTCTTGTCTGGTTCCTGTTCACAGAGGGGAGGCTTTCAGCTCTCCATTGAGAGTAATGTAGGCTGTTGGTTTTGTATATATGCTCTTAATTATGTTGAGAAATTTCCCTTCAGTTCCTGTTTTGTTGAGTGTTTTTATCAGGAACGGATGTTGGATTTTGTCAAATGCCTTTTCTGCATCAATAGATATGATCATGTGGTTCCCACATTCTGCTCATACTATTCTTCCTTGATTGTCCTAGGGTTCTCTGTTCCTGGAATATAAGATTAACTACTTACCCTTTTATGTTACAAAACACCTATCTTTACAGTTGTGATCATCACAATTATTCATGATAATAATTATTCTCTATTGAATCAAAAGAATCCTATCCCCATCTCCTTTCACCAGACCCATCTAAACAAGATGAAAACTATTCAGTGTGGATTCTACCTTCCCCAGCACACTCTCAAACTAAACTCCCTCTTGAAAACTTGTAAATCAGCCACTCTTTGCCTTTACAACCCCCACCCCCCACCCCCACCACCATTTTAGGTAGCCAATGTCTAAGTTGTCCTGGCTTACTTTTAACAGTAAAACCTAATGCCATTAAGTCGGTTCCAATTCATACCAATCTGTATATTACAGAGAAAAACTATTCCAGACAATATTTTTAGTTGTAATTTTTTTGACAGCAGATCACCAGGTCTCCCTTCTACAATACCATTGGATAGGTTTGACCTGTCAATCTTTAAATCTGCAATCAAGCGCAAACCACTTGTGCCATCCAGGAATCTGCTTTGAAATAAAAATGGCATTACAAAGATCTGAACCTAGGTCTCTAGAAGCCTTAAATAATTGTTCTCTCTTTTCAAACCTGTCCCTGTCATGAGAACAAGCTTGTTGGAGGATTAGAAATGTTATGGACTGGATCCACTTCTCTCAGGATGAAGCCCCCAGACATGTGAACAAGCATGGCCTAGATCAGCAAAGCCACCTGATCACTCTACAATGGACTATGGATATGTGAGTGAGTCCAGCTAATCTCATCTTACATGAACAGACCCATTTGTTTGACGCATACACCCATGAGTGTCCTCCCCCACCCC
>NW_006408598.1:4011150-4015762 GCF_000296735.1 Chrysochloris asiatica
GACTTGATTACTTGCCTTGATGGCTCCCCAGCAAACCATTTGCTTGTTCTTGTAGTAGTCAATCAGACTGCCATTTTTGTTTTGGAGTTTTCCTACTGGTCTTCCTTCCAAAAATTATCTGCTGTTCCTCTAGTCACTCCAGGCTAACCCATAGACCCATGAAGTTTTGTGGGTGTTTGTTACACAGCATTCCATGACAGTATGTTACTGATACAAAGTTTATATGAAATACTTGTAAGGCAGCTATCATAATTCTACTTGTGTGAAAAGCTGGTGGGGGGTGTGGGGAGCGGGAACTACAACACAAAACTACTGCAAGAGAACTCAATCAGTTTAGTCAAAGAATCAGACATATGAGTCATCAAAATGCATCTGTGACTAATGTAGAAATATTATTGCAAGATTTGAAAACACAGGGGCACCTGCAGACCCAAATCACTAATGGTGGTAATCTCAGCACTGGTGGGAGATACAGCCTACATCAGCACCTAAGTATCCCGAATCTTCAAAGGTCATTGCCAGCATCAGCAGCATCAGCAGCTGACATCCTTGCAGGGAACTGAAGCAGGGAAATGGCAGACACCACGTGGTAGCTAAGAAGGTTATGAATGTTGGAAACAGGCACCTGAGTGGACTGGCAGAAATAAACAAATGAAGGCCAGACAAGGATTTCTTTGCAATTATGCTTTTCAGCTCAATCTTGCCCCACAACCTGGTGTAGCATTGGGGAAATGATTTTCAAATGTCTATTTGAAATCTTTCAGTAATTCTCTTTTGGCTTCACAGTAACCAAAACTAGTTAGCATTACAATACAAGCCCATTCATCGCTCATCTCCTATGAATGCATGCACACACACAATTTGCACCTATATCATTTCTACTCATTCCCATCATCTTACTCTCCTCATGCCTCTTAGATCATATGGTTTCTCATCCCTGCCATGCCAACCAGGAAGATGCATTTCTCTCTTTCTGCTAGAGCAGTTCACAGTGCCCACAGTAGATGCAGAAACACAGGATTGTATGCAAGGAGTAGAAGCCACAGTTCTGTTCCTCAATCTACAGGGTAACAAAGGGAAGATGATTTCTTTCCCCCAGGGGCATAAATTGAACTTATAACTTGTGGTGGTGGTGGTATGTGTTTGGTAGAGTTGGTTCCGACTCATAGCGACCCCACACAGGGTTTCCAAGGCTATAAATCTTTATGGGAGCAGAAAGCCTCATCTTTCTCCCATGGAACGGCTGGTAGTTTTGAACTGCCGACCTTGAGGTTAGCAGCTTGATTCATAACCACTACACTACCAGAGCTCCTCATAGAAGAATGTAAACAATGACAGCAAATTCTTTATAGGCTTTTTCTTTAAAAGTAAAGTCTCTTTCTTCACTTTTAAAAGCTGGGTTTGTCCATGTGGCTTTCTTTGGCCAATGGGGCATAAGAAAATGTAATGGAAGGAGACCTTAAAAAATACATGCACTTTTTCTTCTGTACTTGGAATAGTGAGTTAATAGTTTGAATTCACCAAGCTAGCTGAATGGACAGGTAAAGTGAAGGCAAAGCAATGCATCCAGCATTTAGCCTGTCCACCTCCAGATAGAAGTCTGACCATCATCACCCATCCAGATCCACCTGAACTGCCAGGTAGCAATAGCTTATGTAAACCAAATGGCCTAATTTAATCCAGCCAAAATTTCTAACTTGCAAAATTATGAGCAAATAAGTGATCATTGGTTTAAATTACTAACTTTCGGGATCACTTGTTTCTGAAGAGAAGACTAAATGTCATTTAAGCACAAGAAGTCAGAGGTATATGGCTCCGTGGGATCATTTCTCATATAAGATGGGCTTTTCAAGACATAGCAAATTGAAAAGAAAGTAAGATGGGAACTTAGGTTCTGTCTAACACTAGAATCCTCTTGAGGAAGTCCACAAGAAAATAAGGCAAAACAAATAACAGCAGCAAAATTGAAAATAAAGCAAAAATAAAGTTTCTCTCAAATCTTAAAAGAAAGAAAATTATGTAAACTATGTAACTATTCATGTTTTCTTCTTTTTGGTTTAAAAAAGTCAGTTCAAAAATTATGTTCCAATTCCAACAAATAAACAGAATATTAAAAAATACAAACCAAATATTGCTAAATTTGGGGGCCAAGTTTTCCAGGTATTATATACATTTTTACCTTACTCCAATTTTTTTTCATCTTTGAGCTATTATATTTCTTTCTTTTATGTAATCCACTGTCTTATGAATTAAGATTTAATACATAATATTTACTTATTGATTTCATTAAAATTAACTATCACTTGGCAGCATCAATGGGCTCAAGTGTGGCAGCAATTATGAGGTTGGCCCAGGACTGGGCAGTGTTTTGTTCTGTTGTGCATAGGGTCTCTGAGTCAGTATCAACTCGATGGCACCTAACAACGACAACATCACTTGTCTGTCAGTTTGTTGTACTCTGGTTGCTTGTGCGATGCTGTGCTGCTGGAAGCTATTTAAGTACTAGTAGAATCACCAATAGTGGACAGGTTTCAATGGAACTTCTAGACTGATCTAGACTAGGAAAAAGAGAGGCAGCCCATTTCTGAAGGTTATCCACTGAAAACCTTATGAATAACAATGGAACATTGTCTGATATAATGCCAGAATATGAGGCTCTCAGATTGGAAGGTACTTAAAATTTGACTAGGGAAAAACTGCCACCTCAAAATAGAGTTTACCTTAATGACATGAAAGGAGTAAAGCATTACAGCCTTCAGTTTCTGATGGGACACAACTCAAAATGAGAAGAAACAACTGCAAGCATCCATTGATAATCAGAAAGTGCTATGTCTGAAGTATGACTCTAGAAAAATTAGAAATGTCAAATATGAGATGGAACCAATAAAACCCATATCCTAGGCATTGCTGTTGTTGTTGTTAAGTGCTGTTACATCAGTTTAGATTCATAGAGCTCTATACAGTGTTTCCTAGGAACAACTGGTGAGTTAGAACTGACAGCTTTGTGGTTCAGACTGCCCTTATGGTCCTGTGCTTTAATCTACAGCACCACACCTCACTAATCCCATTCTAGGCATTAGTGAGCTAAAGTGGTCTAGTTTGGGCCATTTTGAAACTTATAATCATATGGCTTACTATGCTAGTAATGACTAACCGAAGAGTAATAGCATCACATTCACTGTCAAAAAGAACATTTCAAGATTTATATTGAAGTACAATGCTGTCTGTAATAGGATAGTATCCATAAACCTACAAGGAAGACCAATTAATACCATTATTATTTACATTTATACACCAACCTCTAAGACCAATGGTGATGAAATTAATGAAATCTACCAACTTCTTCAGAATGAAGTTGATCAAACATGCAGTTAGCATGCATTAATAATTACTGATGATTGGAATACAAAAGTTAGAAACAAAGAGGAAGGATAGGTAGTTGGAAAATATGGCCTTGATAATGAAAAAGTTGCTGGAGATAGCATAACAGAATTTTGTAAGACCAATGATTTGTTCATTGCAAATACCTTTTCTTAACCACATAAAAGATCACTGTACACATGGACCTCACAAGATAGAATACACCGGAATCAAACTGACTGCATCTGTGGGAAGAAACTACATTTATAGGGAGACAAAATATCATCAGTTTAAGCAACTCCAGGAGCAGACTCCAGAAAAGACCATCAATTTGCTCACATGCAAGTTTAGGCCGAAACAAATACATCTAATCTCTTCTTGAGGTGGTCTCTAAATTAAGGTGGGATATGTTCAAAGTGATACTTTAGTGTGAACTTGTTTTAATTTTCTTCAGCTTCAGCCTAAACTTGCATATGAGCAATTGATGATCTGTTCCACAGTCTGCCCCTGAACATCTTTTGGCTGATGACATTTCTTCCATCTTGTTCCACAGATGTAGTTAACTTTAATCCTGTGTATTCTATCTGATAAGGTTCACATATATGTTGTTGTGTGTGTGTGTTTTTAAGGTATTTGCA
Organism: Chrysochloris asiatica; assembly: GCF_000296735.1. Taxonomy (NCBI): domain Eukaryota; kingdom Metazoa; phylum Chordata; class Mammalia; order Afrosoricida; family Chrysochloridae; genus Chrysochloris; species Chrysochloris asiatica. The sequence continues at coordinate 4,015,149 of NW_006408598.1, forward strand.
ATGAATAAGTCATTGGTCTTGCAAAATTATATCATCATCATATCTATCACTAAAACCTATTTTCCAAGTTCTGACACTTCCTCTTTGTTTCTAACTTTCACATTCTAATCATCTATAATTATTAATATATCTTGATTGCATGTTTGATCAATTTCACACTGAATAAGTTGGTAGAATTCTTTGATTCCATTGTAATTATAGTGATATTTACTGGTCTTCCATGAAGGCATATGGCTATTACCCTATCCTGGACAGCATTACACTTCAAGATAGATCTTGAACTGTTCTTTTTGACGATGAATGCTATACCATTCCTCTTCAATTTGTCATTCTCAGCATAGTAAACCATCTCATTGTCAGATTCAAAATGGCCAATACCTGTCCATTTCAGTTCACTAATGGCTAGGATATCAAACTTTATGCATTCCATTTCATTTTTTACAACTTCCAATTTTTCTAGATTCATACATTGTACATTTCATTTTATGACTATCAATTGATGCTTGTAACAGTGTCTCCTCATTTGAGGTGTGCTTCATCAGCAAATGACAGCCCTGAAAACTTTACTCCATTGGAGTCATTATGGTCAACTCTACTTTCAGGAGGCAGCTCTT
>NW_006408598.1:4024607-4052829 GCF_000296735.1 Chrysochloris asiatica
CATCTTTCTCCCGCAGAGCGGCTGGTAGTTTCGAACCGCTGACCTTAAGGTTCGCAGCCCGATTCGTAACCACTACGCTACCAGAGCTCCAAAGTTACTGAAAGATATCAGAAAGTAAAAGAGCTGAACAGAAATTTCAAAGGGAATCTCCAGAAGACAAAGTCAAGGATTTTAAAGAAATGAGCAATGACCTGGAATTAGAAAACCAAAAGGAAAGTACACACTCAGCATTGCTTAAACTGAAAGAACTGAAGGAAAAAGTCAAGCCTCAACTTCAAATACTGAAGCAGAAGAATTCCATAGGCAAAATATTGAATGTTGTAGAAAACATCAAAAGCAGTTGGAAGGTTGACACAGAATCACTATTGTTGTTATGTGTCGTGGAGTCGGTTATGCCTCATAGTGACCCTGTACAGGGTTTCCAAGGCTGTAAATATTTATGGGAGCAGAAAGCCTCCTCTTCCTCCTGTGGGACAGCTGGTAGCTTCGAACTGCTGACCGTGTGATTATCAACCCGAGTCATAACAACTACACTACCAGAGCCCTTATCAAAAAAGAAATGATCAGTATTCAACATTTCAAGAAGTAGCATACAATCAACACTCAATGGTACTGAAGGAGGAAGTTCAAGTAGCACTGAAGGTGTTTGCAAAAATCAAGGTTCCAGGAGTTGACAAAATATAAATTTAAATCTTTCAACAAACTAATGCAGCACTGGAGGTGGTCACTCATCTATGCCAAGAAATTTGGTCAGCTGACTGGAAGAGATCCATATTTGTACCCATTCCAAAGACAGGTGACCCAACAGAATGTAAAAATCATCGAACAATATGATTAATATAACCGACAGTAAATTTTTACTGAATATGATTTTAAAATGACTGCAACAGTACATCAACAGGGAATTCCAGAAACTCAAGCTGAATTCAAAAGAAGACATGGAACTGTTGATATCAAATGGATCTTGGTCAAAAGCAGAGAATACATACCAGACAGATATTTACCTGTGCTTTTTTGACTATACAAAGGCTTCTGACTATGTGGATCATGACAAGCTATGGACAACATTGTGAATAATGGGTATTCAGGACTATTCATTGTGCTCATGAGGAACCTGTACACAGACCAAGGAATGGTAATTCTAACAGAAAAAGTGGATAGTGAACTGTTTAAAATCAGGAAAGGTGTGTTTCAGGGCTGTAGTATTTCACAATGATTATTAAATCTTGTCACTATCTCACCACACTTATTAAATTAAATGCTGAGCAAATAATCTGAGAAGCTGGATTATGTGAAGAAGAACGTGGCATCAGGATTGTTGTTGTTAAGTACCATCCTTATAATGATTTATAACAACCTTAAAGGTATTTATAGTGATCCTGCACAGGGATTTCATGGAGCAAGTGGTCAGCTTGAATCTCTGACCTTGCAGTCCAGCACATTAAGCCACAGTGCCACACCAGGACTCTGGCATAAGGAGTAGAGGAAGATTTATTAACAACCTGCCACATACAGATGATAAAACCTTGCTTGCTGAAAGTGAAGAGGACTTGAAATATTGATAAAGTTCAAAAACCACAGCCTTCAGCACCTCCATGTAAAGATAACAAAAATACTTACAACAGAACCAATAAATAGCATCATGATAAATGGAGAAAAGATTGAAGTTTTCATTTTGCTTGGATCTACAATCAACAATCATGGAAGCAGCAGTCAAGAAAACAAGCAATGTATTGCATTAGGCAAATCTACTGCACAAGACCTCTTTAATGTGTTCAAGGCCAAAGGTGTCAGTTTGAGACCAAAGGTGTGCCTGACCCAAACCGTGATATTTTCAATAGCCTCATATGCATGTAAAAATAAGGAACACTGCAGAAGAATTGATGCATTTCAGAAGCAGTGTTGGAGAAGAATACTGAAACTTCTATGGACTGCCAAAACAAATCAGTCTGTGTTGGAAGAAGTACAGGCAGAATGCTCCTTAGAAGCCAGGATGAAGGACTTCATCTCTCATACTTTGGACATATTATCAGGTGGAACCAGTCCCTAGAGAAGGACATTAGGCTTGATAAAGTGGAGGGTCAGTGAAAATGAAGAAGATGCCCAACGAGATGGATTAGCACAGTGGCAGCAGTACTGACTCCAGTATAACAATTGTAAGGATGATGCAGAACTGGATAGTGTTTCATTCTGTTGTGCATAAGTTTGCTTTGAGTCAGAGCTGATTCGACAGCACCTCACAACAACAAAAGCAATCAACACTCATGGAAGCAGCAGTCATGAAATCAAATAATACATTTTATAAAGCACATCTGTAGAAAAGAGCTTTTAAACTGTTAAAAAGCAAAGTATCAGTTTGAGGACTAAGGTGCACCTTACCCAAACAATGGTATTTTCAGTCACCTCATATGCATATGAAAGTTGGACAACGAATAAGGAAGATTGTAGAAGAATTGATGCATTTGAATTACGGTTTGGGAGAAGAATCTTGAAACTACCATGGACTACCAGAAGAACAAACAAATCTGTTTTGGAAGAAGCACAATCAGAATTCTCCTTTGAAGCGAGGATGGTGAAACTTCTTCTCTCTTTGGACCTATTGTCAGGAGGGACCAGTCCCTAGAGAAGGGCATTATGCTTCCGAAAGTGGAGGGTGAGTGAAAAATAGGAAGACCCCCAACCTGATGGACTGGCACAGTGACAGCAACAATTGGATCAAACATAGTAATTGTAAGGATGGCACAGGACTGTGAAGTATTTCATTCTGTTGTGTGTAAGTTTGCTATGAATCAGTACCAAGTTGACAGTACCTAAAAACAACAACATTTTGAATAAAAGCAAAGTTTAAAATTGCCTTGATCACTGTTTCCTGTTTTCTTCTTCTACTTTGTTCTGTGTAGCCAAGGATACAGTCATGAAAAGGGAGGCAGGGAAAGGGGGTAGTAAAACATTTTGCAATTTTCCAAGTGTTAGATGTAAACTAAGATATGTACATTTTCTATTGAAATAATTTCCCCCGTAACAATATACACTCTTATTAGAACCATATTTTTGCTGACAGAGCCCAGAGTTGCTTCACTCAGCATCCTGTGTGGAAAGGATAAAAAGAGCTCATTGCTGTGATATAAATATACTTTGATTTGCCTGGCTCTTTATTCTTTTTAGAGATCCACGTTCTTTCTTGACACTTCCAAATGACTCTGGGCTCACTGCATTTGAACCAAGCTATTTGAATTTTGATCTATGTCTTTAATCAGACACATTGTTTTAAATACTTTCTTGTGATTGGTAAAATCAAATGGCTATTGTTTTTCCTGTAATGTGAATAAGGAAATTAATAGGATTTAGGAATTAACTTGAATGTCTTCTTTTATATGACTTGGATAATATAGTGTCTTATTATTACTGCATTCCTAACAATAAAGCATATAGTGTTTTCCAATGAGTTGAAACAATGGCTATATAAATATAAAGCACATTACTCATGTTTGTTGTATACTTAGTTGTCCATTATTAATATTAATCATCTCTGCCTTCTTCCAGGGAGCTTAAAGTCTCATATATAATACAATCGAAACTGTCAAGAATTATAACACTATTCTATGTGTGTTCTATAAAAGGAGATATAAATGCCAATCAAAATGGTCATTGGTTGCTTCATTTATATTCAAAGTGCTTCCACTATGAATTGCATTAATAGTTTATATTCTCCTTACCTAATCTCCAAAGGAGCTCAAAGCATGTTAAGTCTTTTCATTCCTATAACCTCTGCTTGAGGAGGAAGTAACCCTAGCAGGGCCCGGGGATCTCCTTTGCACCATATGCCCCCAAACATGTACAACAGGACACCACAGACATATCCTGATTCAATACTGTCATGCGAAAGAGTGGTAGTGACCCACTGTTCACTGCTTAATTCACTGAGGTGGCACATGTAGGTCACCATTGTAATCCTCTCCACCAAGTTGAGCTTGTTTAGCAACATGATCCTGATTTCTTTCTACTTTGGCAGGGAAAAAATTCTGCCAAAAGCTAAATACATTGAATGTCTTCATGAGACCATTTCAGAACACTTCTTTTAAACTTCTGGAACTATATACCTGGCAATGGAATCCAGGGCATGCCAACTTGATACTGAGCTATATTCTACAGTGAATAATATTTAAGTGAAATTCAAGAACACATCCAGTTTAAAGCACCCTTTACTAATCCACTGTGAAATGTCACTGCTTTATTCCAAACATCTGTGGAGAATGTGCTAACAAGCACAAGGCAGTGACAATTTGTTTGAAGAAATATGCAGAAATAAGAGACATCTTTCCTCCAGGAGAGCAAAATGACCCAGTCAACTGCATGGTAATATTTGAAATAATTTATCTTCCTGCTTTGTTTCTACATTTTTAAAGATATCTATTATTTGAATTATGAACATTGAACCAGATTGGGGGAAAGCCACCTTCCATCTGACTTACAGGTCAAACCTTCCAAACAACAAAAGCAAGAGACATCCCAGACTCATTGTCTTGTCTCCTGGGCATTCTTGATGACTTTCTACTTTCTGTTCTAACTTCTTTACTCTAATTGGAGGCAATAACAACATTGTTAGAGCAGAATAAAATAGCCATTTTAGTTGGAACTGTCGCCTTGTAGATAGAAGATGCATTGTAAATGATACTGGGATACAGTCCATTTTTCTAAATCAGAAAAAATGATGGTTGGTATTGTAAACTACTATATTTCTTTAATTAATTACCTACATAACTATTAGGAGATGTCCAGGAAAGTCCTCACAAAGAAGTATTTGGGTAAAGAACCAAAGAAGTTGTAGGAGTAAGCCCCATGCATATCTGAAAGAACACACTAGACAAAAAAAGCAAAGGTCAAGCCAACCAAAGACACAGTGATGAAGCAGATTTAATATTTTTTAAAAAATCACTACCACAATATTTCTCATCCCACGTGATCTTCTAGGGCCTTGGCATCACCCAACCCCTATCAAGATACGAAGTCTACGTCTCCACCCCTTTAACCTGGACGGGCCTTTGTGATTTCCTCAGTTTATAGAGTGTGGCAAGTATGGCAGAAGTAAAGTGATATGACTTCTGAGACTAGATCATGAAAGACAATAGAGCTTCTGTTGGACTCCTTTCTGGGGATGCTCACCCTTACAACCCAGTTACCATGCTGTGAGGAAACAATGGCCCCATGAAGAGAAGGAAGGAATTGAGGCTGAATCCTGGCTGACAGCCATGTAAATGAACCATTGTGTAAGTAGGTCATCTAGTCACCTTGTAGAGCAGAAACAAGCCCTCTCCACTGATTCTAATCAAATTGCAGATTTGTCATCAAATAAATTACTGCTGTTGTTTTTAAACCATTATATTTTAGGATGATTCTATACTAGGTAACCAAACCAAATAAGGAAGACATTATGGCTTGAAGACAAACTGATCTGGCCAGACTGCCTCCTGTCACAAAACTTTATTATTTGCCTCTATGATAAGCACTAGCCCAAAGGAACCTATGAGAAGGTTGCTAGGCTACAAGTCCAAGTTATCATTTCCATTAATGTTTAGATTTCAATCAGCTTAACCCGTTGTCTTAAAATCGTTTCCATTTCATGCCAACCTGTGGTTATTCTTGTTGTTAGGTGCCATTGTGTCAATACCGACTCATAGTGACCCTATGCACAGCAGATCAAAACACCGCTCAATCCGGGGCCAACCTCACTACTGTGCCACGCTTGAGTCCATCGATGCTGCCACTTGGCCAATCCATCTCATTGGGGGTCTTCCTCTTTTTCTCTGACCCTCCACCTTATCAAACATGATATCCTTCTCCAGTGACTGGTCCCTCCTGACAATATGTCTGAAGTATGAAAGACGAAGTTTGGCCACCTTGGTACAGTGAATTACTTAATGTTTCTCCTAGATATATTCTTTGTAAACTCCCACAAAGTGACTTTTTCCTGATGGGTCTGGATAGAAGAAGGTGAAGGAAGATGCAGATGAATTACTTGATTCAGTTGTGAATAATTCTTAACAATTCTATAATTGGGTATAAAATGAGCCATCTCAGTAGCAGAAGAGATAATCTCACTACCATCAAGGAAGAGCCAGAAGTTGAATGTGTCCTTTGGACCCTGAGATCCATGTGCACTGAACATCCTTGAACATCCAAGGACAGAAAGCTGTGACAACAGAGGAGGAAGAGAATCAGAAGCCAGATTACCAGAGAGCAATGGACTTCCCAGCCCATGAAGCAAGTAAAGTTCAGTGTCTTTGAGCAGGAAGCTCACTTGTGGAGTGGGATGACTCGAGGTACTTAATTGGGGAGCTAGAGTTGCTGAACCATGGAGCTAGAGCCAAGAGCTTTAGGCTGAGACTTTTATGTGGCGGAATGCCTTTTGGGAATTTATCTGCAGCCCAGAAGAGCTTTGTAGTATTACCTGAGCAGGGCAGAAGCCAAGAACCAGAGACAGACTGTGCAGTGTGAGCACAGCTGCAGAAAGACTATGCTGACTGGAAGAGCTCTGCCTTGAGTATTTCTTGTACGTGTGCATATTTGTGTACACATTTAGTTTTATTGTAACACAGCAACTTGTACACTGTTAATGTTTAAAACTGAGCATCATCTTTCCTTTACAGTGAAACAGAAACAAATTTTAAAAATAACATGATTGGTTGATGATGCATGGAGGGGATTGTAACCATGGCAATGAGATGATATACGATAGAATGAATGTAAAATTAATGTTCTCCCATGTAAACTATCACGTAATTCAAAAAAAACATTAATTTAAAAATAAATAAATAAATAACATGAAACAAAATTACAGTACAGAATGTCAACTCCAAATAAGATCTTACAATCTCTACTGATTCTTCCATTAAAAGGAGCGCAAGTCATCTTTACGAGAGAATTTTATTTTTGAAGTATCATTTTAAACTGCAATCATCACAATTAAACATGCCAAAGGAGAGGTTGTGTTGTCAATATATCCACCTAGTCCACCCAAACATTATAAACCCGTCCTTTACTGACCTTATATAACCCTATATTTTTTAAGTTTTTTGTTGTTCTTCTTCTTCTAATTAAGAGAAAGTAGACAGATACATGTTAGTACATCCTAACTGTCCATTTTCATATAGAGACACAGCATAATCTCTGAGCCCAATACACACAGAAAGGAGGAAATCTAGGATTCTATGCATTACTACACAGGGGCCTAGCACCCTCCAGCTTCCAAGAAAGTGAAGGGAACGGAAGGTTTTTCTTTTTCCTCACACATAGCCTAGTGGTATGGTATGTTGATTTCATAGATTTTGTTGAGACAGAAAGGGATAAAAATTAATTTGGGAACACAAAGAGTAGAGATTCTTTCCCACTGTATCTATTCAAGATATCCCTCCCCAAAAATAAGCTGAGAACCATGGTGTAGAGGAGAAAGGAGAGACCTCAAGAACAGGGTGACTGAGCTTAAAAGGGTGGGGGGAGGCGGGGAAGACTGCAACTTGTTGCCAGAGACTGAAGAAAATTTTTTAAAGATTGGAATCTATTAGTGTTCTTATTAGTCATCTTCATCATTCTCCTCTCCTTCCTCTCCTCCTCATCATCTTCATCAATAGCTTCCAACCCTTCTTCATCATCTTCTCTTCTCCTTTACCTTCTTCATCATCCATATCAGGAACCAAATAGCAATGTAATGAATTTAAGCAAGTATCATCTTTGATAACTTCTCCTAACTCATTTGCACCTGAATTGAATGATCAATAAACCAGGTTAAAAAAAAAAAAAAATGTTTTTAAACTCTCTGGTTCTTCCTGCTGGCTTTCCAGATTTCCATTTGATTTCAATTGATTTTGAGAATGGATCATCACTTTCATTCAGATGAAATTCTTTGGAGAGAATTTTATTTTTGCAGTAAAGAATTTCATCAAAATAAAAATTTATTCTGTAACCTGATTTAATGTCTTCAAATCCTGTCACTTCAACTCTGGTCAAATAATGCCATGCCTCTTCATCCTCCTCCCCAAGCAACACAGACACTTGTGGATGGTTGACAAATGGTGTTACCCAAAAGTTTGGGATTTGGGAGATCAATTCTGGCCTCTTCTGAAAGAGTGGTTGGTGGTGTTTGTTATATTCTTGTTCTACTTTCAAAATCTCCTCACTGGACATTAAGTCTATTTCATTTTGTACTTCATCAATATGTTCAATTGCTTCCTGCTGTTCTTTTTCTCCCTTTGGCAAGTTCAGAGAGGCCAAAGTCTCTTACAGCTTAGCTTTCTTTATTTGAGACAGGTGAAGATGAGCATTTGTGGGCCATGCTGCAAGAAGTGCCAAGTAGCACATGAAATAGGAGATACTTGCTTGGAAAAGTTTCTGCCTTGAGTATTTCTGATCCTGACTTGTAACGTGTTAACATCTCTAATAAACCCCTAAGTGTGAGTATGGTGTCTGAGATCTGTGTGACTGTGGCAATGAATTCTCAAATCCAACTGAGCAGAGAGTGTTGTGGGAGGGAATGGTTGGTGTTATGTTTTGTACAACACCATGTGTGTCAGGGTAGAACTGAACTCCAAGAGGTCTCAGCGGATGATTTCTCAAACAAGAGGTACCTTTCTTATAAGGTGCCTCTGAGTAGGCCTGAATCTCCAACCGTTTGGTTAACAGCCAAGTACATTAGCCATTTGTACCATCCAGTGGTTCCTCAGTTAGCTTGTTGTTTTTAACTGCTGTCAGGTCAGCCCCTGACTCATGATGACCCCATGCACAACAGATGGAAATGCTGCCCAGTCATGCATCCTCTACACACTTGTTTACAGAGAGGAGTGTTTTCATTGGCTGACTCAAGTCACATGGGGGAGGAGAAAGGGTGCTTGTAACGGGAGTTTCTGAACGTTGTTTTCCTAGGGCTTAATAAACCTCTAGTTTGCAGCCTTTTAGAGGCTGCAGTCTGGCTCATCTGTCATGGAGACATTTGCTTCATTGTGTAGGAGGACTAGCGAATGCTGTCCCAGAAACAAAGTGCTTTTCACTGCTAAGAGGCTCACAAAGACGGGCACGAAAAGAATCCATCATTCTTAATGTTTTAAACAGGTTAGTGCGCCAATACCAGTTGCAGGATCAGCCACCATTTGAGGCAGAGTTTATCAAAGTACACAATGTAGACGTTTGTAATGCTGGAAAGTCTCCACAGAACAGGGTAAGGAGAAGCCCCAGGATGATAAATAAGTCTCAGGGAAAAGGGAAAACTGGTCACCATTTTCTGCTTTGCTTCTCAGAGTCATAGTTCAGATAATTGCCCCCTAAGAGCCAATTCCAAGAAATTTGGATTGAGGTCAAGAATAAATCAGAACAATCATTTATCACTCATTTGTTCAGTGTGAGGGAACTATTAGCACTGATATATCTCCAGATGTTACATTATGTCCCTGAGCAAATTCAACAGGAACATTTTGTAGGTGGATTTGCAGCATGAGTCAGTCAAATAACCCACAGATTGGGCCCAGTGGAGAATAAACAAATAGTTTTACTCTTGTTTTGCGTTTTAAGAAACTCAGGATCCGAGAGGCGGCTCATAGATAGCAATATGCTGAGTAACATTCATAGCAAATGTCTCATAAAGTGGTTGTGAGTACTTCCTATGTTCTCCGCCATGTTGAAATGATAGTGGGTCATCCAAGGCACTAAAAAACATGTGAGTCAAGAGAAAGAATAATGCCTCTTTTTGGTTTCTTTTGGTTTTGTACTTGTTTCCTTAGATTTAAGATTGTGTGATTCCCTCAGAGGGATGTTAAGTGTTTGTTAAGAGAATCCAAAGAACAGAATTAGAGAATGTCTTCAAAATGAACGTCTCATTTCACAGACTGACCCAAAATAATTAAGTGAGTTGCCCAAGCCACTGAGTTCTTTAAGAGTCAATAATCATACCATTAAATTATAAGATTTAGGATCAATTCAAACAATTCACTGTAGTTGTTGAGAACACAAGTCAGTTACTCCAGTATTATCAACATCAGCTCCCATAACCAAAAGCTGTTCAATATGGCGGTCTCCCCACACAAACCTATAAAACTGTTAATGAAAAGACCATGTCTTGCTCACTCTTGCCTTTTTTGGGCATAGCAAACTACCCTCCTCATAATCGGGGCTCATGTGAAGTAAGTAAATGGATCATTGTTGGAGTCCAAATGTACTCAAATCATTTTTTTGACTTATCTTACTTTTGAAGGAGCTCTGGTAGTGTAGTGGTTACGAATTGGGCTGCGAACCACAAGGTCAACAGTTCGAAACTACCAGCTGCTCCGCAGGAGAAAGATGAGGCTTTCTGCTCCTGTAAAGATTTACAGCCTCAGAAACCCTGTACAGGGTGGCTAAGGGTCAGAACTGACTCAGCAGCACTTAACAACAACATCTTACTTTTGAAACTCCAATTTGTTATGTATTGATTGTCTGCTCTTCATTCATAAGTAGATGTATATTTTGAATCTGACAACTCTATAGCTTACTATGCTGGGTACGACAAATTCAAGAGAAACAGCAACACATTCATCATCAAAAAGAACATTTCAAGATCTATATTACAATGCAATGCTGTGTGTGATATCCACATGCCCACAAGGAATACTACCATTATTCAAATTTACCTGTTGATGTTGTTGCTGTTAAGTGCCCTAGAGTCCATTCTGATTCACAGAGAGCCAGCATAGAGTTTCTGAGGAGCAGCTGGTGGATTTGAACCTCCAACCTTGAGGTTAGCAGTCAAGTGGGTATCCACAACAGAACTACTAACCATTAAAGCCAGTAAGGATGAAATTGAAGAATTCTACCAATGTCTTCAGTCTGAAATTAATCAGACATGCAATCAAGATGTGCTAGTAACGACTAGTGATTAGGATAAGAAGGTAGGAAACAAAGAGGAAGGATCACTAGTTGGAAATTTTGGCCTTAATGATAGAAATGCTGCTGGAGATTGCATGACAGAATTTTGCAAGAGTCATGATTAATTCATTGCAAATGCCTCTTTAAACACTAGATGGTATATGCAGGCATCAAGTTGACTACATCTGTGGAAATGCTTCCATATCATCAGCCAAAACAAGTCCAGGGGCAGACTGTGGAACAGACCATCAATTGCTCATATGCAAGTTCAGCCTGAAGCTGAAGAAAATAAAAATAGGTCCACAAGAGCCAAACTATGACCTTAAATGTGAACTTGAACATTTCCCACCTGAATTTAGGAACCATCTGAAGAAGAGACTTGATGCACTAAACACTAAGGGCCAATGGCATCAAGAATATCATGCAGGAAGAATGGACTTAAAGAGGAAGGACAGAAAGAAAATACCAAAATGAATTTCAAAAGAGACTATGAAACTTGCTCTCCAGCACAAAGAGGCTAAAGCAAGTGGAAGAAATGAGGAGTTAAGAGCTGAGCAGAAATTTTCAAAGGGCAGCTCAAAAAGAAAAAGGCAAATATTATAATGTTATGTGCAATGACCTGCTCAACATTTCTCAAGTTGAAAGAACAGTAGAAAAAAATCCAAGCCCGACTTACAATATTGAAGGATTCTATGGGCAAAATACTAAATGATGCAGAAAGCATCAAAAGAAGATGGAAAGAATATACAACCAAAAAGAAATGGTTGATGTTCAACCATTTCAAGAAGTGGCATATGATTAAGTGTCACAGTGGGGATGAATAAAATGATGTGTCCTGGTTCAGTCTTACTATTCCTCCAAGAATTGGTAGGGTGTACACGCAATATGCACAAGTGAGGAGCCAGAGAGACAGTTTTTAGCAAGTAAGAAGATGTATTGAAGCATAGCTTAGACGTTCTATCAAACATGAGAATGGATTTCCACTTCACCAGTGAGGGGAAGGATTGCATGTGTTTGGGTTTCTCTTTTTATGCTATTTCCTTTTAGGGTGGGCTCTGGGTCTCTTGATAGTAGTCTCCTAATTCCTATGTTTTCCAATCATAATTTAGGGCCTATAATTAGTCATTTCTTCCTGGGTATGATGTACTTCTCTACTACAGCAGTCTGTTATAATCATATTCATGAGTTAACCATAAGATTGACTTAATATAGTGGTATTATAATTAGTCCCTTGGTCACCTCAGATCAGTCCTATTCTTTTCTGTGCATGCCTGATTTGGGTGAAAGTCCCCTTCTTTATCTTTCCTTTTATTAGACTTTAAGGGCGTTTCCTGCATTCTTTGTGGTTGATCTGTGGTTAGCCCCTCTTCCCTGTTCTAACTATCTAACAATGGCACTGAAGTCACTAACAAAAAACAACACTCCAGGAATTGACTAAATACAAATTGAAATATTTCAACAAACTGATGAAGCACTGGATTGGCTCATTCATCTATGCCAAGAAATTTGTAAGGCTAACTGATTGGAAGAGATACATGATTGTGCCCATTCCAAAGAGAATTGACTTAATAGAATGTGGAAATTGTCAAACAATATCATTAATATCACATGCAAGTAAAATGTTGATAATTTTTTTTTTTTAATGGCTGCAATAGTACATCAACAGGGAACTGCCAGAAAATCAGATCAGATTCAGAAAAGGACATGAAACAAAGTATATCATTGCTGATGTCAGACAGATCTTGGCTGAAAGCAGAGATACAAGAAAGATGTCTACTTGTGCTTTATTCACTTTGCAAAGGCTTTAGACTGTGTGGATCATGACAAGCTATGGACAACATTATGAAGAATGGATATTCCAAGAATACCTAATTGTGCTCACGAGGAAACTGTATATAGACAAAGAAGCATTTGTTCAAAGAACAAGGGGATATGGAATGGTTCAAAATCAGGGAAAGTGTGTGCTGGGGTTATATCCTTTCATCATATTTAATTCAATCTGTATACTGAGCAAATAATCTGAGAAGTTGGATTATATGAAGAAGAATATGGCATCAGGATTGGAGGAAGACTTGTTAACAAGCTGTGATATGCAGATGATACAACTTTTTGCTGGAAGTGAAGAGGACTTAAAATACTTAGTGATGAAGATCAAAGACCACAACCTTCAGTATAGATTGCACCTCAAAGTAAACAAAAGTCCTCAAAACTGAACTAGTAGGTAACCTCACGATAAATGAAGAAAACAGTGAAGTTGTAAAAGACTTCATTGTGCTTAGATCCACCATCAATACTCAAGGAAGCAACAGTCAAGAAATCAAATGACATTTTCCATTAAGCAAATCTGCTGAACAGGACCTCTCTAAGTGCTGAAGAGCAAAGATACCAGTTTGAGGACTAAAATGAGCTTGACCCAAGCCATGGTGATTATCAATAAAGATAAAACATTTTAGTGTTTACTTTTTAAAAAATAAAAAGAACATGAATGATGGACCATCTGTAGCTGCAGAATCTCTCTCAACATGCTTTTGTATAGATTTAAGATACCTAGAGGATTTTACTCTTCCATTAACCTTCCATCTCCATCAGAAAACATCTTTTCAGATGAGTAAACCCACTGAAATATAGTAAGAATCTTTTGATGTGGTGTGCCAAAATGTGAGGGGTTAAATGTTTATAATCACTTTCACAGAACATACTTCACCTGTAAAAACTTCATAGCTAGTACTTCAGAAATTGAATATTGGGTGTGTACTTTTATTTGCTCAAAGAGTATTGATGTGCTCTCTATAAACTGAATTGAGAACCAACTTGCTAGAATTGAATTAGGCTTTTTTTTTTTTTTTTAAATACAGATATATGCATATTTTATAGTAACAAGTCTATGCCACGGATATAGGCAAGACTTCAAATATTGCCCATAAATTTGGTGGGGGGGGGGGGGGTTTGACCTCATTGTTGTTGTTAGATGCTGTTGACTCCGGTCCTACTCAGAGCGATCTTATGTGCCCTCCTCACAGTTACTGCTCTGTGTGAACCCATTATTGCTGCCACTGTGCTAATCCATCTTGTTGGGGTCTTCCACTTTTTCACTGACCCTCCACTTTACCAAACATGATGTCCTTCTCCAGAGACTCGTCCCTCCTGATAATATGTCTGAAGTATGAGATACAAAGTCTGGCCATTCTGGCTTCTAAGGAGCATTCTGACTGTACTTCTTCCAATATAGACTGGCTTGTTCTTCTGGAAGTCCATGGTACTTTTGGGGTAGAAAATGAAATGAATTGTGAATAAAATGTCTAGATCTTAAACTAACTATTTTGATACTGAATCGGTTGTCTCACCACAAAGTGGTGGATTGTACTGCTGGCTTCAATAATTGGCCTAAAGTCCCTGTGTGACACAGATGGTTTATACTCACTTACTAACCTAAAGATAGGTTATTTGAACCTATTGATGGCACCACAGAAAAAAGGTTTGGCAATCTGCTTCTATAAATATTACAGCAAAGAATACACTATGTAGCTTTACATAGTAATACATGGGGTTTCTATGAGTTGAAATTACTTTGAAAACAAGTTAGTTTTTGTTTTTTTTTTATTTATCAGTGCTCTTGGCCCTCTCACTTTGGAATTTCTTATCATTCTGACCCCAAAACAGCTTTTCTTTAGCCAATAGAATGTAGTGAAAGTAAAGCCTGAACTAGAATTCAAGAAGTTTTGTAAGTTTATGTTTTATCTCTTGCAACCCCACCAAGCCATCAAGTGAACATGAGGATGAGTTGTTGTTAAGTGCCATGAAGTCAGCTCTGACCTATAGTGACCCTATATAGATAGGGTTTCAAAGGAGTGACTGGTGAGTTTGAATTGCCAACCTTGCAGTTCAAACCGATCTTATGGTCAAGTGATTATCCTACAGCACCACACCAGGACTCCTGGAGGATGAGGGAACCTGTGATATAGAGTTTCTCACCCACAACCCATCTAGAGCAATTCACAGCTATATGACCCCAACCATATGAAAACCCAGGCAAGATTAGCAGAACTACCTACTCAATCTATAGCTGACCTCAGAAGCATGCAAACACTCAGCCAAGATGTGAAATACTGTCCAATGTCCAGCTGACCTTCAGAGTCATGAGTAATAATAAAGCTTTTGTGTTTTAAACCTCTGAGTTTTGAAGTAGTTTATTATGTAACAAGGAGCCCTGGTGGTGCAGTGGGTAAGCACTGGACTGCAAACCAGGACTTCAAACTTGTTCTTCCTGGTTCAGTCATGATTAATTAAATGCAGCCAAAATGGACCAGCATTTGTAAAATGTGGGTTAAGCAGAATGATAGGCAGAACAGGAAAAATCCTGGGTTGACGTCTTGCTAGAAACTTCATCTCCCAGTTAGAAAACAGGAGCAGCATGCATGTTATATAGCAGCCAAATCTCTTGATACACAAGAGTCCAAAATGATGGTATTCTGCTTTAAGATGGTGGACAACCATGATGCTTTGTGTTTCTCTTCACAGTCCTAGCAACGACCCAATCTCTCACATCAGGATCCTGAAAAGTTCAGTATGTGTCTTCTGAGCCTCCCATTTCAGAGCTTCAACCCATAATTTTTCCTTCAAATTTCTACTTCACTCAAATATTTTAAAAATGTGGATCTTTTCTGATTTTGCTTTGTCAACCATGACAAAACCAGTTAGAACCAGTTTGAAGCCCTACAGCAAACCCACAAGCCACTCTGGGTGGAGGTGGGGGAATGATGTGATAGTCTGCTTCTATAAAGATTTACAGCCTTGAAAATTCTATGGGGTAGTTCTATTCTGACCTAGGGTCACTGAGTCAGCTAAATGGTGTGCATCTGATCCTGATTGTACATCACAGTGTCCTAGGAATTTTTAAAATACATTAATGTCTGTCCCCTTTCCCTTCAATCCCACAACCTGGGATTCTGTTTAATTTTGTGTTATTTTTTGTTGTATAAAGATGATTCAAATGTGCAGCCAGAGTTAAAAACTCCTAGACTAGAAATTCTCCCCTGACTCCTCCAGATAATAAAAGTCTAGTTTAGTGTGGTATTGGTTGTTTTAAATCAGGATTATACTAAAACACACTTGCTTTTACATACACTGAATAGAACAAGATGAATATTCTTTGTGTTGAATATTACCTGCAAAACAATCCCTTAAGAAGAGCATGAGCAGAATGTGGGACCCTAACTAGAAAAGCAGAGATGATGACATAGAGAGAGGGAGCAGCTGAGGACTCTAGACTCATGGAAAGAGAAAGGCTGTGTGCTGGCTTCCAGGAGGCAGGCTTGCCAAATGTGCCCTTTGGTTGTTTAAATGATTATGTATTCCTGAGTGTTTTTGTGTACAGCCCAAAGGAGAAAAGAAAAAAAAAAAAAAACCCAGAAGGAATAGAGCCAAATACTGTTGAATGATGCTGCTGCATGGAGGAGATTGTAATCATTGCAATGAAACAGATGAGTGTGAAACCAATGTTCCCAATTAACAATAAAAACTTAAAAAAAAAAAAGAATCCCTGAACTGTCCACTAGTTTGTCCAAGAGAGAAAACAGGGATTTCCACCTAAGAATCAATAAGCAGGATTCTTACTCTGGTGTGCAGTGGGTTAAGCACTGGACTTCTAGCCAACCATAAGGTCAGTAGCCCAAACTCTCCAATCATTCTGCAGCAGAAAGATGCAGCACTCTGCTTCCATAGCAGAAGCCCTATGGAGCAGTCTTATTCTGACCTATAGCGTCACTATGAGCCAGAATGGACTCAAAAGCAGTGGACTGTTTTTGTTTTGTTTTGTTTTTGGAGGGGAGGAGTGTCACTTATGGGGTAGGTAAGGGAACCAGTCTCCTCTGAATACTAATTATAGTGATAGAAATCCTTTTGCTGCTTAATAATTAGATTGATTACAGGCTGCAAGTCTTGCAAAACTAGGCATAAACCTAGAGTAGTAGGTTATTGAGTGTGCAAGGAAGGTGAGTCCTTTTTAAAAATACACTATTTTACATTGTGATTCAGTAGAGTCCAGGTGTGGTGCTGTAGGATAACGTGGGTAGTTCAAAACCACCAGCCGCTCCTTCAAAACCCTATACAGGCTCGCTATGAATAGGCACGGACTCAATGGCGCTCAACAATATGCTTCAGAAAGGTAGTCTGTGAGCATATGAACCACAGAGGAGGAGTGAACTTGGTAGTAATAAAATCTGTGGGGTAGTCCCCTGGTGGCCCAGCCAGGTCCCTTTTCCTAGGTAGGTGCAACTCCTTCCCCAGTTGCTGGAAGTGTTTGCTGCCAATGGCTCACAGCTGCCACTTTTGCTAAAGTATAACCTTCAGAAGAGAGACGACACCTGTTTAGAAATATCTAGACTGCTAACCACCCTCCAGCTGCTCTGCTGATGAGTCAGAACCAATGATGGCTCTTAAAATTATCCTTGACCCATTTTGAGGCAATATGCAGCATAATCCTCTAGCAGCCTCACACTCCGTGAGCTCTGAGACTAGACTTTAGTAGAGAGTCTGTATTTGCTGAAGTCCTCTCTTCCTCTTCCTCACTCCTATTCTCCTGAGAGATCTCCCTCAATAAATCACCTGTACCTAAATTCCCACCTCAAGCTCAGTTTCTTGAGCACCTAACCTAAGAAAAACTGCTCTTTGAAAAACAATTTCAAGCCATCCATCAGGAATTCTTTCAACCTTTCTCTGACTGTATCCCTTCTCTCCCCACTGAAAAATGACTTGTCTACTCCAGTGTTCCTCCTATATCCTATCTATACTCTAAATATCATCTCAAATCACAGGGTTGTTGCTGTAACACTACATCCTTTTCCTCAGCCTCTCATCTCAAAGGTCTCCTTTTTTCTATTAACACTTCCCCTGCCTTTATGCATTCCTGGAGAGTCTCCATCTCAGGCAGGACTCAATTGAACAGTCTTTGTCTCAGTGTTCTACTCCTTTCTAGAAAGCACTGTGGTTCAAAATTGAGCCCCACTTTCTCCAGGGAACTTCTCCCCAGTCCAGCCCACCCTAGTCTCTCTCACTTCATGTCTCATTTAACATCTACCCAACCAATTTAACCCAGAGAAAAATTCCTTTGTGCATAAAACTTATCTTCACACTGTATTTTTCTCCTGTGCCTTATCTCTCCAGTAAAATAGCGATGTCCTTGTGGATAAGGGCTGCATCTTCTTGTTTTATATTTTAACTGTAATTTATATAACTGGTACTTATTAACTGGTAAACTGAAAGAAAAACATAAAGAGTTATATTGAGATTCCATAATGCAAGGGGTACAGAATCCAACCTTATTGTTAGAGCACAGAAAAGGTTAACTAAGTGCTTGGGATTTGCCATTTCAGAATATCACTTCTTTAACAATTACATTCTGTGCAATAAGTACCCTGTAGACTGAAATACTGAAATGCCAGCTTCCTAGTTAATTGTGAAGATAGATACAATTTTACCCTTTGCAAAAGCTGCTGTTGGTTCACATAATGATTTTAACTATAATGGAAATGAGGCTGGACAAATCAATTTTCAGCCCTCAGCAAGTTAAGTTTGTCAATATATAATGTAAACAGCAATAGAGATTGGTATTTAATACTACAGATTTCTTTCTGTATTATACTATCTCTTATTCTTCCCCAATTAAATTCAAAGTGTTTTGTAATTAACATAATATACACATCCAGGAAAAAGGCCATTTCTATGCCATACGTTTCAAACCCACAAAATGCAAAATAACTTAAAATTTTTACTTAGATTTTGCAGCATAGAGATGTACAAATAAATGGGCCTGGTATTTAAAATGGAGTCTTTGAGTTCTTCTCAACTTGAATTCTCATGCCATAGATTCTAAATGATGATAATTAAATTCCAGTGAGTATTCTTACCTGAGACTTCACTGTATGATGGAGCTTTGAAAAGTACATGGAAAAATGGTATGAAAAGGTAATGGAATTGTTCCACAATTTTTTTTTCAACCTCTCCCTCGCCTTGTGTAACTCAGAAATACATATTTCAGTAACAAAAGGATGAAAAATGTGACTGAGTTTTACTCCATCTGAATGCCAATCTTCTACCAGTAAACTGAACTTGCCAGATAATAGCTAACAAAACTGAGCGCTTCACATTCAGTTTAAAAACAACAACAACAACAAAAAATAGTCATTCTGAGTTGCTGAAATGGCTGTGATAAACTGGAATGCTACAGGTTATGGTTTAATAGATGGTTCCTCAGTCCAGCACTCTGAGCCTCTTTGATATACTTTGCATATATTTCTTACTTGCTTAGCTAGCTTACCAGCCCCCAGCAACAAAAATCAATCCATAGTTAAGGGCATCAGAGCAGCAGGAGACTATTCCACCACCTATAACGTCACAATTAGAAACTGGAGAGAAGACAGAAAAACATTGCATGACACAGAAAGTGATATTTACTGTGATGTTAGTGAGTCATCAGATAAAAGACAGATTTCATTTTGCAGTTTTGTTTAATAAGGCGTAGAAATGGGTAATATGTTTCTGAAAGGCTTTCAGCAAAAGGTTCAAAAATCTGTCATGCCTTAAAAGAAAACACTTTTGAAAACAAAAACTCATGAATGCAGCAAAACAAAACAAGAAAAACCCACAAATGATGGTGAAGGGTGTGGAGAGACTGGGACCCTCCTACATTGCTGGAGGGACTGTAAAATGGTGCAACCACTCAGGAAAATGGCCTAGTGCTTCCTGAGAAAGTTGGAAATAGAAATACTGTACAGTAATCCCTGTACTTGGTATATATCCACAAGAAATAAGAGCCAGGGCATGAGTAGATATATGTATACCAATGTTCACAGCACTATTCACAATTGAAAAAAGATGGAGACAGCCTAAATGCCCATCAATGAAAGAATGGATACACAAATTTTGGTACATACACATAAGGGAATACTATGCAATGTTGGAAAATAATGATGAATCTGTGAAACACCTTATAACATGGATGAAACTGGAGGACATTATGTTGAGTGAAAGACGTCAATCACAAGAGAACAAATATTGTATGACACCACTATTGTAAAAACTCAAGAAAAGGTTTTTATACAAAAAGAAACATTCTTTATGGTTACCAGGGTGGGAGGGAAAGGAGAGTAATTTACTGGCTAGAGGATAGACACATGTTAGCTGAGGAGACAGGGAAAGCAATATACAAGAAGCGGGAGGAGGGCAGAAGACAGATAAAGACACAGAGGTATACATGGGTTAAAGGGGATAGAGATAAATAGTTCTATATATGTAACTTGTAACAGTGTTCTGTGCATAGATCTATGGACTAAGACACAGGCTGACTGGTGTGGGGAACACATTACATTTATATCCCACAAACACGAATTTGAAAGAGGATATTTGTGCATCGGTATTTACCCTCCCTATAAACAACTATGAATGTGGTGAAGCATACAATGGGGAAAAAAGATGAAAACTTCTTAGATATTATGGGAACTCAGGACCATAGTCTCAAGGGACATTATGTTCTACATCCTACTTTGGTGAGTAACATCTGAGATCTTCAGTGTTCTTAAGAGGCCATCAAAGGTACAGTTATTGATCTCTTCATGTGCGTAAGAAAGAAGAGCAATAAGAATTGAAGAGACCTGGAATCAATTATTCCAATGAGCTCGGGTAGTGTAGTGGTTACAAATTGGTCTACTAATTGCACGGTCAGCAGTTCGAAACTACCAGCTGTTCCATGGGAGAAAGATGAGGCTTCTGCTCGCCTAAAGATTTACAGCCTTGGAAATACTTTGCAGGGTTGCTATGAGTCAGAACTGACTCCATGGCACATAACAACAACAACAACAACAACAACTAATGGAACATGTGAACATCTGAGACCAGAACTAAATGGTGAGCAGCTATGACTACCAAATGCTCTGAAAGAGATTATATTAGAAGGTCTCAAACAGAGTGGGAGAAAATGTGGGACAAAACTCAAATTTATTTTTTTTAAAAAACTGGGTTTACTGGTCAGAAACAGACTTGAGGGTGGTCCTCGAGCACTGTTCAGATCTGGAAAGGAACTCACCCTCGTGGCCCAATTTTCAGCCAAGCAGTAGATAGGTATATAGGGTGGAACAACATAAGTAATAAGGTATGCTCACCATGGAAAGTCAATCTATCAAAATCAAAAGGGCAGGAAGAACAAACAAGATGGCGGACTGTGTAGACATGCAGTGAGGATCTCTGTCAGCAACAACATAGAACACCAGACCAAGCAGGTTCAGAGGATGGTCCCAGAATTCTGAACCACATATAAAGGAAAATTTAGAAAGTTGGAAGACTTACAGCCAGTGGAATTTGTAGAAGAAGCAAGAAATCCAGTGTTTTCTAATCCAAGATGCTCAGCTGCTCCCAGAGCCCAATGATCTACTTTTAAAAAAATTCTACCACTGAAAACTTTATGGAGCACAGTATTATGCTGACATACACGAGATCACCATGAGTTGGAAGTGGGTAGAAAAAAGTTTATTAAAGTAGGATGTGGTTCCAGTTTCATTCAGTCTGGTTGACAAGTGATTCTCAAAGGTGGACAGTGCTGAGACAAGGTAGAATTTTATACTATAAAAAAGTAACCCAAGACTTCTCTGTCTAAATCCTTTCATGACCAGTGGGACATATATGGCACTCTGACATGTTTTGCCTCTCTTGTGTTTTGGAAAATCCCTGGTAGTGCAGTGGGTTAAACATCAGGCTTCTAATCAAAAGATCTGTGTTTCAAATCCATCAGCCACTCTGAGGGCGGAAGATGAGAAATCTCTTATAAAGATTCACACTCTTGGAAAACCCTAAGGAGCAGTTCTACTCTATCCTACGGGGTCATTATGAGCTGGAATTGACTTGGTGACAGTGGGTTTTGTATCTTAGGATACTAATGTTCCACTTACAGTACATGCCTGGTAGGGGCAAGTATTACTGTTGATCACTGAAGAAACATTCAATGATACTAAGTCATGATGTTTAGAGGATATTGAATGGTTGGGTACATCCAAGAGTTATGAATGAGTACAATTTTTGTCTTTTTCAGATTTTGGACTGCAAGGTAAGCCTTGCAAGTCTGTGTGCCATGTGGAAGTTGCAGCTTTGGTTGTGAGTAATTTTCAAGTGAATATTTTCAGGCTCAATATCTTATCTTTATGCCAATCATGCATGCTTTTCCAGTTTATTTGCTATCAGCAACCTCTCCCTACAAGGTATTTTTTTAAATCTTACGCTAATTTTTGGAGTCCTGGTGGGGTGCTGTAAGATAAGCACTGGACTACTAACTGCAAGGTCAGCAGTTCACATCCACCAGTCTCTCCTTGCAAACCCTATACAGTATCACTGAGTCAGAACTGACTCAAGAGCACTTAACAAAAACAAAAACATGTTAATTTTTGTTCTCAGTGCCGTGTAGCAACCCAAGAAGATGGGACCAGCTTTTCTTCAGGCTCTCTATCTTTTGACAACTTATTGCGGACCCAGAAATCAAAAGACTAGGAAAACCCTCCTTTTTGTAAAGAACAAGTCAGGTAGATGTGGGGTGCCAAAAGACATGGCTCCAACAAGTTGGAGATCTAGAAGCGATTTAGAAAATGCAGTACTGAGAAGGAGAAGATTCCAACAGCAGTTATGTACTGCCATTGCAGGGTGTCTTAATGTGTTACCACATGTTTCCAATAATTTCACACAATAAAATTAATTTGCTAGGAACAAATCATTTTCTCCTGCCCTATCCCACCTTTCTTATCTCCAGAGTCTATAGAAACATGAGAGGGGGCTTCAAAAGGTTTGTGGAAAATGGAATTAAAAGATCATGACATTTTCCCACCAATGTTGTAAAACCTTCTCATGTATCTTCCCCATACCATTTATCGAAATCCATCTTACCTAATATGACTCAATTATTTAGCATGCAGTCCGTTACTGAAAAACCTTCTATTGACCAAATCTAACACACATAATTAGTCATAAAAAGGTTAATCTAGAATATTTTTACATATAAATATAAATTGTTAGACTCTCTAATATAACTCTATTCTCTCTCCATCCATAACCCAGGAGTTGTAGCCTTGTTGTAGCCTTTTCCCAGGTGAAAGGGAAATGGTCAATATAGGCTGAAGAAACACCTTGAAAGGCCCAAAGGGGTTTGAAAGTTGGACATACCACTGACATCAAATTAATTCTGACTCATGAAGACCCTTTTATGAACAGAGTAGAACTTCTTCATAGGGTTTCATAGGCTATATATATTTATGGGAACAAATAGCCTCCTCTTTCTCCTATGAAGTACCTGGTGGATTTGAACCACCAACCACTTAACCCCCTATGCCATGGGGGCTTCTGGTGAGTGTTGGGGTATCACTGTAGCTAAGTCAGGGAATATAAAAAAGGGAAGTATGAGAAAGATCTGTTTAGAGCTACAGAATTATTTGTGGCAGTGGGTGGCTGTAAAGGTCATTGATAAGTTGGGTTCTATTGGGTTGCATACTCAAAAAGACAAAAGCGAAAAGGATGAGAAGTGATGGGCAAGTGGACTTTACATTTTCAAATGTGAATGATTTACATAAAGGAGGCACTACTTTCAGACTTAAGAGGATAAAATGAAGGGTAGTGGTAGTGGTGTGTGGTGAAGTCGTTTCTGACTCATAACAACCCTGCATAGGGTTTCTGAGGCTGTAAATCTTTATGGGAGCAGAACGTCTCATCTTTCTTCCACGAAACAGCCAGTAGTTTTGAACTGCTGACCTTGACGTTAGCAGCCTGATTCATAATCACTATGCTACCAGAGCTCCTTAAGAAGAAGGGTTGTTATTGTTGTTGTTAAGTGCTTTCAAGTCAATTCCAACCCATAGCAACCCTGTGTAGGGTTTCCAAGGAGCAGCTGGTGAGCTTGAACCACCGACCTTGCAGTTCAAACGACTTTGCAGTCTGATGCATTAACCCACAGCGCCACACCGGAACTCCAAGAAGAAGGGTAGAGGGATAGACAATCTGAATTCTAGAGGAGTGCTACTCAAAATGTAATCCATGCCCCAGCAGCAGCATCTGGAAGACTGCAAGAGATGCACTTTCTCTGCTTTCATCCCAGATTTACTGAATCAGAATCTTTGAACAAAGTCTAGCAATCTGTATTTTAACAAATTCTCCAGGTGATCCTATGCTCACTAAATTTTGAAAAGAACTGGACTAGGAAGTAGATGAGCTTATTGAAGGAGAAATTATAGATCCCAAAGAAGAGTACCGGAGAACTTCTTTAGGGAATGAAAAATAGAAAAGAAAGCAAACAACACATCAGAAAGACGCTGAAAGAGGTATGAGGAAAACCATGGCGTAGTTCAATATTAAAATCCAGGAAAGATACAATTATTGTGCATTTAGACCAGGCTGCAGTGACTAGAAAAACAGAAGATACTTCTTGAAAGAAAGACTGACAAGAAAAATACAAAAGAATAACGGCAGTCCAACTGATCACTACAAGAATAAGCAAGTTGCTCACCCAGGAGACATCAAAGCAAGTGGTTGGCTCCCCTCTAGGCAAACCCCCTTCCAAGACTAAGACTCAATGGGAATACACGAGCAGACATGTGCTCTGATTGGTGACCATGTTCATCACTGGTAAGGGGATGTGAGGAAAAAAACAGCAAGGAAGCTGCAAGCTAAGCCCTACAATGTTCAACAGACTCCTGTGAACATGGCTGGCGACCTGGTTGGCCAGCAGGGTGGCAAGACCTGGGGACTCTTGAGCCCAGAGTCAGTAAAATAGCCACAGAGGACTAGAGTGGAGAGTGAAGCATCCAGCTGATAAGAAGAGAGGGCATACGCATAAGAACATCCACATTTGCAGATAATACCCACTGGACCTGGCTTCAATGACTGTATGATCAGAACTCAATTAAAAGAAGAAAGAAGAGGAAAAAAAGAGTAGTGTGATACAATTTGATGAACTTGACCTACACCTATGGATGCAGTAGCTCAAAAGAGGGAACAAATCTTTACAGTAAGAATCATTCCCACTCCCTCCATACACAGAATAGACAGGGATGGGCAACTTGGACATTGGCTACCCAAAATGGGATTGGGGCGGTGGGGGGGAAGCTACAAAGGCAAGAAGTGACTGGCTTACAAGCTTTCAAGAGGGAGCCTATATCCAGAGGGCCTGGAGGAAGGTAGAATCTCCACTGAGTAGTGTTCAATCTGTCTGGGCGGGGCTAATGAAAGGTGATGGGGATAGGTCCCTTGTGGTACAATGGCAATTAATTGTTATCAGGACTGACTGTGAGGGTTGGAATTGTAAAGGTGGTTTGTTTTGTAGCAAAAGGAGGGGAGTGATTGACTATGCAGTACAGGAGCCGAGGTCCCTGGAACCATGAAGGGAGAAGAGCAGAGTGCAAGACCCTACCTAGAGAAGCAGTGATGCCAGAGATGGAGACAGAGATGATGATGGAAGAGATGGAGGAGCTGGGGACTCTAGACCCAGAGAGGGAGAGGGACTGTGTGCTGATAACCGGGATACAGACTTGAAGGATATACCCTTTGGTAGGTTGATGATGCATGGAGGGGATTGTAACCATCGCAATGAAATTATATATGATAGGATGACTGTAAAGCTAATGTTCTCCCATGTAAACTATCACATAATTCACAGTAAACCATTTTAAAAATATTATTGTGCATTTATCTTAAACTCATCAGTAAATTGTTCAACTCTGTGTTAAGGAAGTATTGAGGCAAGGGAAAAACAAGGGTCAGCAGCTACAAGAATAATATTTTATTCACTGTTGACAAAAAATGAAGACTGCCTCCTTTGGGTAGAACATAACACATTATGTATGGCATTGTGAATAGCAATATTCCTGTAGAGTTACAGACTTTTTTGTTTCATTTTGGCTTTTCTTTCAAGAACCATGTTTCTTTAATTCCACACCCAAATAGACAAATCATCAGTCAGTCAGAGAGGTTACTGCAACCAGATCAACACTGGAACTCCGCCACAGGTCCCGAAAGGAAAAAAACAGAAGAACCTACTGGTCGTGCTCACCTGTAATTCATCAATTTTATTGTTTCTCACACAAGTATTGAATTAGAGGATTTTAATAACTTTCCTCCAGTAAATGAATTTCTCTCCAACCTAAACTAATAACAGCCAGAGAACAAATTCTTTGTGGTCCATGATGCAAAGAGAAAATTACTTCCAGCCATTATAGCTCAGTAATGACAGCATTTAGTGTATACCTCATCATCAAAGTGATCGCAAAATCATCCATAAAGTACCTATTTTCATAGAGCAATGAGCTGTTCTGGAGTGAAGGTGTCTGGCTTTCATGCAAGGCTGTCGCTGGGGTCCTGGTGTGGTGCTGTGGGTTAATGCTCCAGACTGCAAAACCATTTGAACTGCAAGGGCTGTGGTTCAAACCTCACCAGCTGCTCCTCGGAAACCCTATATAGAGTCGCTATGTGTCAGAATCGACTCATGGCACTTAACAACAACAACAATCTAAAGTGCGCGAGTCCATGTGTGGTGCAGACCGTTAATGCATATGACTGCTAGCTTAAATGCTGCAGGTTCAAGTTCACCCAGAGATGCCTTGGAAGAAAGACCTGATGATTCTTTTTGAAAAACTCAGTCAATGAAAATCCTGAATGGCAACTGGCTTTTTGTTTTGTTTTACCTTTTATGGGGAAATGAGAGAAGCTGATATGAACAAAAGACATGTCAATGAAGTGAGAGGCCATACCAGTTTTATTTTTACTCATCCTTAGAAACTTGTAAATTTCATTTCAAGAATTAAAGGGATGTCTACTTGATGAACAAGGATAGTGGATACAAAACTGGTAGCGTAGTGGATACAAATTGGGCTGCTAACCTCAAGGTTAGCAGTTAGAAACTACCACCCAGTTCTGTGGGAGAAAGATGCAGCTTTCTGCTCCCGTAAAGATTTATAGCCTCAGAAACCCTGTACAGGGTCACTATGAGTCAAACCCACACATAACCAACAACAACAACATTTGCTAAACAAGTGCTGTGGATCAGCTTCTGTGCTCACTGGCTTAAAAGTTAGACATACCAGGTTTAGAAAAATCTGGGTTTAGTGCAATAAAAGTTGACTCGTGATTAAGGTAAAAATAAGTTGGCATACATTTTTGAAAGTATACCAAAAAAGATACTAATGGGCAAACCCTCTAGCTATTTACTTTCTTCTCTGATAAACTGACCTTTATCCTACCTGGATCAATGCTCTATATCAAAAGATAAAAATTTGAGTCAAGGAATAATGCCATCGAAACACAAAGTTTTAGAGATGACAGAAAGAAACTACCAGAGTGGCTATGAAAATGTGTTTGGTGGTCACAGAGACCTGGGTTTCAGTCCTAGACACTTACTGTGTGCTCTTAGCCAAACCACTTGTCAGTTTCTTGATCTGCAAAATGGAACTAATAATCCCACCTACCAGCAGCTGTGTTTTGTGAATTAAGTAGAATTAAATAGGATGCTCTACATGGGAGTCCTGGGAGTGGTGCTGAGGGATAAAGCACTGGACCATAAGGTCATTAGCTGCTCCTTATAAACCTTATATAGGGTCTCTGTGAGTCAGAACCAACTCGATGGTGCTTAACAACAACACATGCAGTTTAGCATGCAATAAATTATAGCTCTTGTGATCATCTATTGCAGGTTTCTCTCCTGACTACATGTATTGTATATACAGTGAAAATCTGACTTTGGATTCAAATTCTGTCTCTATAGCTTATTAGTCAAAATTTCTTAAGTCACTTGATTCTCTGGTTCTTTACATCCTCAATGACAAAATGAAGTATGTAGTTTATAATCTTCTATTTATCATCTTGAACTGAGACTTTTCTGTCTTTGAAACTGATTAGAGAATGAGCTCTAATGTGGTGGTGGTGGTGGTGATGTTGGTGGTGGTGAGGTGCCATTAAGTTGGTTCTTACTCATAGTGAGAGGCTGTAATTCTTTACGGGAACAGAAAAATCACATCTTTCTCCCACTGAGCAGCTGGTGGATTTGAACTACTGATCTTGTGGTTTGCAGACCATTGCATAATACACTATGCTACCAGAGTTCCTTGCTCTTATGTAGAAACTATATATATATATATATAGTTGCTGTGAAGTGCCGTCGAATCAGTTCCCACTCATAGTAACTTTGTATACGCTTTCCAAGGAGTGGTCAGTGAGGTTGAACCATTGCACATGAAGTTCAAACTGACCTTGCAGTCCAGTGAGTTAACCCACAGTGCCACACCATATATATGTGTATGTGTGTGTGTGTGTGTGTGTGTAT
>NW_006408598.1:4054106-4055448 GCF_000296735.1 Chrysochloris asiatica
GCTTTAAAAAGTCTGAATCATTTTCCCGTGAAACTGCCAACCTTGCAGTAGCCAAGAATTATAACTACTTGACCACCAGGGTTATTATACACACACAAGCAGACACACACTTACAGGTAGGTCAAAAGTATTGCTACTAGGGTTCCAATTTATATATGCATAGGGTTATTCCAAATAAAACATATTTAAACAAGAGCAGGGGGTGGAAGAACAAGGTAAATAGGGGAACACTGAGACACGTTTCATGGGCTACATGGTACAGAGGTAAATAGTGATACATGCTCAACCTTGAACAACAGGGCTTTGTAATACTGGGATCTAGGCATAGCTTGAAGAGGGGAAATAATATTAAGATGCTTGATTAACTTATGTATATTGGTTCCCCTTGCCTACTATTATCCATGGCATATAACCACCACCACTATTGTAAAATGGACATTTGAGTGGGATAGAAAGGAATGTCAGGAAACATGATTACAGAACGCTTATAAGCCCATCTTCAGCCTATAACTGATTGGAATATCTAAAAGGGATTCTAGAGTTTGCCCAGTTAAATAGATCTCTTGCGGAGACTTTGCAGTATATAGTACTTAGGCAGAATCCTGAACCCCATCCAGAACCTTCTGAGGTGGGATATTCCCACTAGAAAGGACAAGCAGACCAGTCTGGAACAGCTAGAGTGACAGAATATACATCTTCAAAGAAAGATCATCAGGAAAACACCAACACAAAATGTTAGTATGACTGGCTACTACAAAACTAAGCAAGTTGTTCTCTGGGAAGCCATCAAGGCACGCAATCAAGTTCCTTCAAGACAAACTGCCCCCTAAGACTAAAACTCAAAGGGAACACATGAGCAGGCATGTAGGCTTGCTGGTGACCACATTGGTCTACTGGTGAGTGGAAGATGGGGAAAAGCAGCAATGAAGAAATGGGCTGTTTGACCATGTTCCACAGACTCCTATTGACCTGGAGATGAGAGAGAGAAGAGGAAGGGCTGGTTGGTCCAAAGTGTGGTGAGACCTGGGGACACCTGAGCCCATAGACAAGAACATAGTCACAGAGGGCTAGAGCTGAGAGTGAAGCACCCAGCTGATATGAAGTGAGGGGAGATGCACAAGAACACCCAAAGTTACAGATAGTACCCATCTGACCTAGCCTCAATGGTTTGATAATTAGAACCCAACTAGAGGAAGATAAAAAAAAAAAGAAGAAGAAGAAGAAGAACAAAACGATTTTTGATAAAGGAAACAAGGGTAAATTGTTACAATTTGATGAACTTGACCTATACTCGTGGAGGTAATAACTCTAAATACCAACAGAGAGGAAAGGAGTCTTCACA
>NW_006408598.1:4055993-4103646 GCF_000296735.1 Chrysochloris asiatica
AGAAATACTGTTAACTGATGGTACATGGAGGGGATTATAATCATTGTAATGAAACAAGGTATATGATTTGTTGAATGTAAAACTGATGATCTGCCCTATAAACTTTCACTCCATCCACAACAGAAATCTTAAAAACAAAACATATTTAAACATGTCTCAGCAATCAGCAATGGCTGAAGACAAGTTCCATAATGCTTGTCTTAGTTCTCTTAGGATATCACCAAAAAAAGAGAAATGGCCACTCTAAACCTGACTTCCAAGGAGATCTGCTGAGCCAGTTAAATTCAAGGCAGAAAGGTCAGCTCCCAAAGTTATGGTGATTATTTTTTAAAGGGGTCATTTTGATTTGATAGATTTCCTCAAAGGACATAGGACAGTCACATAAGCTTATAAAAAAGATGTTTGAAGAAAATTACAACTATATTAGTTATAAAAAGGCAAGGAAAGTTGTGCTGAGGAATTTTTTTCCATTATGAAAATATACTTGCTCATTGGTCGAGGATAGCAAAGGCTACCTTACAAAGACTTTCATTGGGTACCCGTATCCTAACCATCCTACAGCTCTGAATTTGCCCCTTCACACTTCTTTTTGTTCACCGAACTCAATGAACATTTGAAAGAAGCATGCATCATGCAAGGATATCAAAACTGCTGTAAAGACATAGTATAGATAGATCAGAGTACAGAATTCTTCAAGGAAGGGTAAGAGAAGGTAACGGTAACATCTCCTTCAGAAGCGTATAGACTTAGATGGAGGATATGTCAAGAAACAATAGCTTAACATTTTGATATTTTTGTTTAATATACATTCCTATGATTTTTGTACTGCAAAGTTATTTGAACTGCAAGGTCAGTGGTTCAAGTTCACCAGCTTCTCTCCGGAAACCCTATACAGGGTCACTAGGAGTCAGAATCGACTCAACGGAACTTAACACCATGATTTTGTAGCAATATTTAAAAACAAGAAAAACAGCTTCTATTGTGAATTGAGTGATAGCTTACATGGTAGAACATCGGTTTTGCACTCAACCAATCGTATTTTGTTTCATTGCAATGATTATAATCCCCTCCATGCACATGGTTAACAGTATTTGCCTCTATTCCTTTTTTTTTTTTTATGTGTGTGTATAAAATCGTATAAACAACCAAAGAGCACATTCTGCAAACCAGCCTCCTGACCGCTAACATATAGTGTTTCTCTTTCCATGAGTCTAGAGTCCTCAACTGCTCTATCTCTCCATGTCCTCATCTCTGCCTCCATTTCTGATGTCGCTGCTTCTCTGGTTAAGACCCACATTCCACTCATGCTCTTCCCATTGACGGTCCTATGATCCTCTGTTCCTGATGGGATGTAGGACTAACTATTCCCCCACCCCTTTTTGTTACACATCATCTACCTTTACGGTTGTGACAGTCACAATTAGTCATAATAACAATTACTCTTTATTGAAGCAAAAGAATCCTATTCCCATCTCCTTTCACCAGACCCATAGAGACAAGATGAAAACTATTCAGTGGGGATTCTTCCTCTCCCCACCACTCACTCTGAAACTAAACTCCTTATTGAAAACTTGTAAGCCAGACACTTAAATGCTTTTATAGCTTATCCCACCCCCCATTTTAGCTAGCCAATGTCTAAGTTGCCTGTCCCTATCAACTCTGTACTGAGGGGATAGGCTTGATCTTTGATATGAAGACTCCTTCCCTCTCAATTTGTATTTTGAGCTACTACATCCATAACTAAAAGTCAAATTCATCAAATAGTATTAATTTACACTTGTTTCCTTATCAAATTTCTTTATCTTCCTCTAGTTGAGTTATGATCATAGAGCCATCCAACCTAGGTCAAATGGGTACTATCTACAAGTTTAGGCATTCTTGCTCACCTCACCCCACTCATATCTGCTAGACACTTCACTCTCAACTCTAGCCCCCAGTGTTAGGTCAGTGTCCATGGGCTCAGGAGTTCCCAAGTCTCCCAAAACCTCACATCAACCAGCCTTTCCTTTTCTTTCTCTCATCTCAAGGTCAACAGGAGTCTATGGAACATGGTCAAACTCAGCCCATGTCTTCATTACTGCCTTTCCCCCACTTCCACTCACAAGTTGACCAACACATTCACTAGCAAGCTTCCAAACCTGTTCATATGTTCCCTTTGAGTTCCAGTCTCGGAAGGGGGTTTGTCCTGAAGGGCCTTGATGGCTTGTGTTGATGGCTCCCAGGTGAATAGCTTGCTTGTTCTTGTAACAGCCAGTCTATTTTGCTTTGTTTTTTTCTTCTTGCCAGTCTTTCTTTCAAGAAGTATCTTTTGTTCTTCTAGCTGCTCCAGGTTGGTCTGCATATCATTCCAAGTGGGAATGTCCAACTTCAGAAGGTACCAGTTGGGACTCAGGATTCCACCTAAGGCCCTATACTCTACAAAGTTTCCACAAGAAACCTATTTCACTGGGCAAGCTCTATAACCACTTTTAAGTATTCCAGTCAGTCATAGGCTAAAGATGGGCTTACAGCTTTTGGCAATCATGTTTCCTAATACCTCTTTCTATCCCAATCAAATGTCTACTTTATAATAGCAGGCAAGGGAAACCAATATCCATAAGACAGTCAAGCATCTTAACATTTCCCCCCTTTTACCCATTCAAACCATGCCTTGATCCCTGTATCACAGAGCCCTGTTGTTCCAAAGTTGAGTGTCCATCACTATATATGTGTCTTATTTAGCCCATGCAAACCTACCTAAGTATTCTTCCTTGTTCTTCTACCCCCTTCCCTCTTCTTGTGTATTGCCCTCCCCTTCCTTGTATATTGTCCTCCCCATCAACCAAGCTATGATGTGACTATCCCTTAACCTGTGCCTTATTGTACCCTCCCTTCCATGCCTGGCAACCAACAAATAATATTTTTCTTTTAGTATGGACATCTTTTCTTAAGCTTTTACAATAATGGTCATATGCATTATTTGTCCTTTTATGACTGACTAATTTCACTCAGCATAATGTGCTCAAGGTTAATCCATGTTATGAAATGTTTTGCAGCTTCATTGTTATTCTTCAGTGTAGCATAATATTCCATTGTGAGGATGCACCAAAGTTTGTTTATCCATTCTTCCACGGATGGGCACTTAGTCAGTCTCCATCTTTTTGCTATTGTGAATAGTGCTGTAATAAACATTGGTGTGCATATATCTACTCATGTTCTAGCTTGTAGTCTCTATATAGAGATTATTTGGCCACATAGAAAAAAAGCACATGCAATATCCTCTTCAGAATAAGCCCCACTTCTTTAAAGGACCAATTCACTGGGTAGATCCATGAGGCCCCTCCCCTGAGCTTTGCTGTGCTCAAACTAGCCGCTGGCATTTTTAGTTTGCATCTCAAATTTGAAGCACTTCTTCCTGGCTGTGTGGTGAAAAGATGTTCAATACAGACAGACCTGTGTGTATTTAGAGCCAGCCGTCAGCACACTACAATAGAGCTTTCCTTCTAGATGTATCCTTTAAACATAATTATATTCTGAGTTTCAAAGAGTGACTCCTCACGCCTACACACTTTTCCTACTTTCATGGTGTAGCGTTAACATAAATGGTGGTGGCGGTGGTTGTGTGCCACAGAGTTAATTCAAACTCAGAGTGACCCTGCTTAGGGTTTCTTCTTTACAGGAGCAGAAAGCCTCATCTTTCTTCCATGGAGCGACTGGTAGATTTGAACTGCTTACAGTGTGGTTAGCAGCCTAGCTCACAATCCACTATGCTACTGGGGCTCCTTTAAGCATAAATTATTATTGTTGTTAGTGTTGTCAAGTCACCCCAACTCATAGCAACCCTGTGTAGGGTTCCCAAGGGTGACTGATGGGTTTGAACCACTGACTTTTTGGTTAGCAGCTCAGTGCTTATCATGCAGCACCATTATTATTGCTGTTAAATGCCATCAAGTCAGTTCTGACACATACCAACCCTGTTTAGGGTTTCTGAGAAACAACTTGTAGATCTGAACTGCTGACCTTGTTGGCAGTCCAGTGCTTATCCTCCAGCACCACACCTGGAGTCCATAGACCCACCACAATAATATCCACACAAGCTTGAAATCTAACACCATGCATAAATGTTTTGTAGGAAATAGAAAATCGTCTACTTTTTACTTTTGCTCTGTCTTTATATATAATAAATTTTTTCAGGTGTTTTTGACCATTGAGAAAAGAGGCTATCGTTATCTGAGAATGCTATTTGTTTGGATTTAGAAGAGACAAGGTGGAACATCATTGACATGAATCCCCATAGACCCGGATCCCAGAGCTGCAATAACCCAGGGCCCCCAGAGTAAAGAAGGAGAGGAAGAAAAGAGTGAGGGAAGCAGAGAACAATTAGAGACTACCTTTAAGAGTTAATGTAGGAGTAACAAGCATGTGGTACATGAGGGTACAGTGGGGTAATTTTTGAAATATTGCATTGTTAATCACTCTCACTCCCCACCCCACCTACTAAATCAGAGCCACCCATTACTTGGAAGTGCAACTGAATCCAACTAAGAGCAAATGACTCAGCAGTCAGTACCAAAGTTGCCTCTGGAAACCTATTTCTGAGAGAGAAAAGAACAGTTATGAAAACCAAAGCTTTTCATTTGCAAAACCAGAAATGTGGAAATAATGTTTTTTTATTTTGGGCTCTCAGAAGAAAAAGGAGTAATTTTATTGTTTGTTTCATTAATCAAAAGCCATAGAGTATGAAGAATGCAGGAGAGGACAGGGCTAAGGGTGTTTTTTGAACTGCAGGCACTGAAATTAGCCACTGGGCTGCAGCTGATGGGGGAGGACTATGAGGGACTCTGTCAGCAGGGGGGAGGAGCCAGGTTCCCTAGTTAGAACTTTGGGAGGAGGGTGAAAAGTCTCAAGATTCCAGAGTTTGTAGGGCAGCCTCAGGAATGGTATACAAAGAAGTCATGTGTTGTGAGCCCCCAATTCAGTCTCCCTTCTTACCCTTCCCATGGTACAGAGAGATCCAGAACGCACTGAAAGAATGGACCTAGGATTGTAAATCAACCTGTGCAATCACTAAGGAAAGTAAAAGACTGAAACTGGAAACCATGACCAGAACCTCAGACATAGCCGTGCATACCAGAGCACATCCAACAGCTACAGTTGATGGGCATGGAGGCAGGGCCATTCCCCAAACTACACTAGGAGAAGGCAGTGATGACTGAAAGATAATCATGTGCCAGATCACTTTGCCTTATTTCAGATATTCAAACTCTAAACTCTAATGTGGCACTGTAGGAAAAGTACTGGATTGCTCACCGCAGGATTGGTGATTCAAACAAATTATCAGCAGCCCCTCAGAAACCCTATCTAGGGGCTTTGTGAGTCAAAACTGACTCAGTGGCCTTAACAACATAAACTCTAAACCCAGCTATCCTGCAAAGTAGAGAGGGAGGGGAAATTTTTGAGAAGAGTAACTTAGAACACAGAAATATTTAGAACCCTGGTATGTCACTGTAGAATAAGCACTGGACTGCAAGGTTGGTAGTTCAAACTCATGAGGCACTCCTCAGAAATCCTATACAGGGTCAATATGAGTTGAAACTCACTTAACAAACAATAACAACATCTGAATATTTACCCTAAAGATATTACATTTTTCACAAAAGAAACTGGGTTATCTTAAACACAGGGTTGATGAACAAGATGAGCTCAGTTAGCATCAAATAAAACGTTGTGCTTCTACATATCAGCATCCAAGTGTGTGCACCTCACCACAGTTTCAAAAGCCTCATTCAAGGAGGTTCAGGAACCTCTTCAAGGAGGTTCTCAAGGAAATTGCTGCTTCTTCCTATACCCAGATTTCTAGAAAAGGCACCCTCTGGGAGGCAAGAGGGTTTAGGGGGTATAACTAAGCAAGTGGTCAGAGTAAGTTAATCAGTCCTCTGAAACAGGAACAGAGGCGGCAGTGCTGGTATAAATAGAAGACACCTTCCCACAGTCTGGAAACCAGATGCCCTGAAACAAGCCTTCCTCCTTCAAACAGTTGAAGATATTCAGAAAGTCCCTCTCTTGTGATCACTCACAACTGCACCAAAATATTCTTACCTCTGCCCTGTAGTTCACCTCTGGTTGAGGGAAGAAGAATTCCATATCCCCTGACTGGTACAGACTTGCACCTTTGACTAGAAGAGTTCTACAAGACTCCAAATCCAATGTTTCTTTGCTTCTTAATCCATGTGATTAAGACCAGCAGCATCACCTGGGAGATGTTTCTTAGAACTCCACCCCAGACCTATTGACTAGAATCTATGGAGTTGTCATTAAATGCCATTGAGATGGTTCTGACTCATAGCGACCCTGTATAGAGTTACCAGGGACCAGCTGGTGTTTCAAACCACCAGCCTTGTGGTTCAAACCAATCTTGTAGTCCAGTGCTTATCCTACAGCACCACACCAAGACTCCAGAAACTCTGGGGTAGGAAATATGTACTTATGTGGACACATCTCCCCTACCTCATCCCTCAATTTATGCATGTCAAGTTTGAGATCTCTGCCTTCAGAGATCTAAATGGTTCCTCGGGGTTGAAACTCCACTAAAGGCTGAAGATATCTCAAACCTTACTTCTGCTACTGCCCAAGCTTCCAACAATCATATCATCAGATCCCCTTCAATTGTTCAGCAGGATCTCCAGTTAGTGACTATCTGCCATACTTGAAATCAGAAGTGTTCTGTATTCCCTAACTCTTCCTACCAGAGCTCGGTGATGAGAAGAATGGAGGAAAGTAAACATATGGGCTATATCAGTACTTGCTTAAACTTTTCCCACTGGCTTAAAATTTTATTTCAGAAAACAGGTAGTCTATAGGCTGCTAATCTCATGGTCAGCAGTTTGAAACTACCAGCTGTTCCGCTGGAGAAAGATGAGGCTTTCTGCTCCGGTAAAGATTTACAGCCTCGGAAACCCTATACAGGGTGGCTATGAGTTGGGGCCGACTCCACGGCACATCACAACAACAGCAACAACCAGTGCTTGGGAATATTATACAGTTGCCCTGCTGTCTTAGTTTTCTGTTGCTGCAGTAACAGAAATAGTACAAATGGATGGCTTTAACAATCAGAAATGTATTCTCTTACAGTTCAGGAGACTAGAAGTTCAAATTCAGAGTGCTGGTTCTTAGGGAAGGCTTTCCCTTCGTTGGCTCAGGGGAAAGGTCCTTGTCTACTTTCAGCATCGGTAGGCCCGGTATTCCTGGGAGATCTCCACACATCTTGGCGTCCGTCTTTCTCTGGATCAGGAGTATCGCAGTGCAGGGACCCCAAGTCCAAAGGACACATTCCACCGCTGGCTCATATTTCTAGGTGGTAGTAAGTTCTTCCTCTGCCTAAACTGATCGTCTTTTAGTTCTTGTAAAAGAAAAGGTGTTGTATGCCACACCCTTGGAATCTAGTTGGTGTTGGCATGAATGGTGGTGTATCCCATTCTTAATTCTTTTATTCATTTATTGCATCAAATTTCATCTCAACTGTCAAACTACTGAGACTCCTGAACGTGTCCAGTTGACACAAAAACATAACTAGCACATTTGCCTTGATATAAATACTGTCCCCAAGTACAAAGGAAATCTTAGTTCTTAAAATATCTTGCTATTCAAAGTGTGGTCCGTGGAACAACAGCATCACCTGTAAACTGGTTAGAGATGCAGATTCTTTGGTTTCACACTAACTGACTTAATTCGAATCTACTTTTTAGCAAGGTTCCCAGATTGTCATAACCATTAAAGTTTGAGAAGCAATAGCCAGGCTCAGGGGTTCTTAGCCCAGGCTGCATATTAGAATCGCCTGGGAATATTGTAAGACACTGTGCATCCCAATGGGAATTGTGGTGGCTCCTTACAATAAGCATTGGATTGTGAATCATAAGGTCCATGGTTCGAGCCCATCAGCCACCCCCTGGGAGAAGGATAAGCTTTCTAAGTTCCCTTAAAGATTTAAAGCCTTGGAAACCCTATACAGTGTCACTGTGAGTTGGAGCTGACTCAACAGCAACAATGCAATATTTAATTGATAGCAGGTGAAGCTTGGTTATTATTACTATTTTTAAACTTCCCCCAGGTATAATGTATTGCATGGGTTGAGCCCTAGTCCCCCAGCTACACCAAAAACCATGAACTAATGTTTATTCTTCAAAAATCTCCAGGTAGCTTAAAGATTTCAACAAGGATGAGAGGTGAAAGAATTTTTCCAGACACGTTGTAAATATCAACTTATATGAGTCTACAAATAACACCAGAAAAAGTACTGTCAGTAGAATTGGAATGGTTAATTTTATGAGTTAACTTTGGTGTTTAGTTGCTTCATCAAACATTAGTCAAGCCATTACTACAAAAGCATTTACATGTTGTTGCTATTAAGTGTCATTGAGTTGGTTCTAACCCATAGTGAGCCTGTATAGGGTTTTTGAGGAGCAGCTGGTAAATTTGAACCTCCGGCCTTACAGTTCAAACTGACCTTGCAGTCCAGCGCACTAACCCACAGAGGCAGGCACACACCAGGACTCAATGTTATTTAAATCAATTGACCTAAAACTCAGCTGATTGTTCTCCACAAGGTAGGGGGACTTAATCAGTTGAAGACCATGGTGGTGGTGGTGGTGGTGATAGTGGTATGTGGTGGAGTCAGTTCCGACTCATAGCCACCCTGCATAGTGTTTCTGAGGCTGTAAATCTTTACAGCAGCAGAAAGCCTCATCTTTCTCCCACAGAACGGCTGGTAGTTTCAAACTGCTGACCTTGAGGTTAGCAGTCTGACTACTCGTAACCCCTACGCTACAGAGCTCCTTCTTGAAGGCCATAAGAGCAAAAACCTGAGATTTTCTGAGGAAGACAGATTTCAACTCCAGATTGTAAATAGACAACACTGCCAGAATTTCTAAACTTGTCACCAGTCCTATAAATTTTGGACCTGCCAACCCCTAAAAACAGGAACCAATTCTTCAGAATAAATCAACTTCTCTCTCCCCCTCCCCTTTCTTTGTTTTCCTGTCTCTCTTTCTTATAGGCTTTGTTTCTCTAGAGAGCTCGAACAAGATTCTTTTAACTAGTTATGCAAACTGAGGCTTTGAGATCTCAATTTATTTATACAGAATTCTAAAAGCAGCAAGTTGTAGAGCCAAGATTCCAAGTCAGGTCTGAATTGAGAAACCCGTGTTTTCTTTGCTAAACTCAGAAATCACACAAAACAAAATGAAAAGTGAAAAATAAATATTAGACATTGGAATATGACTAAGATAAACCAAGGTTCCAACAAGAAGAAGGGGTTACACAGTATAGAGATTTCAAATTGGATCACACTATAATCAAAAAGACATAAAACTCTTGACTAACAAGGATATTCTTGGACTCTTCATACAAAATTTACAAGAACCTCATTTTCTCTTCACCCCTGCTTCTCAGTCTCAGCTCCAGGGGTAGTATAACCAATGACAGATGTGTAGACTTTTAGATTTGCAACACCACAGCAGAGAAAGTTTTCCTATACAACCTGATGCGTCGTCCATGTCACATTCTGAAATCCTGATTCTCAGAGCTGGTTGACTCCCTGGCAATGGAAAAACAGTAGGGTCAGCAGAAAGAACATACATGCTACATCTCAAACCTGCCTAGATTTCCATGGCACCTTCTCCACATGAGTTTGGACAAGACACTTAACCTCTCTAAACCTCAGATAAAATGAAAGAAACGGTCTAGTCATTACACACCTTTTCCTGGATGTTCTAAAGATCAGAAATAATACATGCAAAGCATGGAATACAATTGCAATTGTGGTGTTTATTATTACTATTTCAAGGCTTGGAATAATCTGCCTTCTTCCTTCCTTCAGCAACACAAGCCTCCTCTGCTCGATATATCAGTTTCTAGTATGATAAACGGGGTGGCTTCAATAATAAAAATGTATTTTGTTACAGTTCTAGAGGCTAGAAGTCTGAAATTAAGATGTTAACAGAGCCAGGCTCTCTCTGGAGGCTCTAGAAGAGACTCCACTCCATGCCATTCTTTGACTTCAGGTGTTGGCAATCCTTGTCATTTGTGGGCTTGTAGATACATCACTCCAATCTCTGTGTTCCTTGTCACATGGTGTTCTTTCTGTGTGCAAGTCTGCATCTCTTCTCTTCTTATAAGGACACCAGCCATACCGTGTTTGGGTACACCCTAATGAGGTCACCATAACTAGATTACATCTGCCAAGACCCTGTTCCCAATTAAGATCACATTTTGAGGGACATAACTCAACTCAACATTAAAAGTTCTTGATACATCCTTTCCACACAGAGCTTCAAACTCCTGGTCTGTGTTTCAATGGCTCGCCTGAGCATATTATAGAACATATTATAGAAATAACCCGAAACACTGAGTTGAGGAAGTTTGCCTGTTCATTGCTATCTCTTTCATTTGTCTAAGGACTCCCTGAGGACAGACTGCCTTGCTTCCCATTAAAATCCTAGCATCTAGGCTAGTGCCTGCTCATTAGTGGTTCTGAATGCATATTTGTGAAAATAATAAACAAAGCTAAACATTCAAGGCTAGTCCTTCTGGTAATAGCTGGTTGCTTTCATCAAACCTCATAAATCTTGTATAGGGCCGGTGAGTACAGCAGAGGTGTTACCATTTAGATTAGCCCACAATCTAATATGGCTGTTTCCTGTTCAAAATTAAGGTTTAGAGTCAGCCTGTCTCACAGTCCCCAAACTCTCCTTCAAAAGATTTGTGTGAGGGGGTGCCCACCGTCCTGGTACAATACAGAATATCTGGAGGGCATTCTCCACTGTTCAAATAAATCTCTGTCCCATGTGTTACATGTTGAATAACTACAACTCCACTCTAATAAATATTCATTTAGGTTTCCATAAAAATAACCTAGTATTAGTAACTAGATATATGCCACATACCTCACTTTACCTTCATATTACTCCATCAAAGATAGGTACTTTACATGGTTTGGAATAGGGCAGATGCTCCCAAAGTCTTCTCCGTTGCCTTTCCCCTTCTCCTCAAAACAAGAGGCTGATGAAGTCTTGATACTTACTTTCCAACACTCTTTGAAGCTTAGACAAGGACATGTTCCCTAATTTTAGCCCATGAAACTTGAAGGGAAGTCTACTGAGGCAGGAGTAAGCAACAAGGAAACATTTGGGGAACTGCAAGGAAGTGTGTTAGTTCTCTAGTGCTGCTATAACAGGAATTCCACAAGTGGATGCCTTCAACAAACAGAACTGTATTCCTTCACAGTTCAGGAGGCTAGATGGCCAAATTCAAAATGGTGGCTCAAGGGGAAGATTTTCTTTCTTCATTGGCTCTGTGGAAAGGATTCTGTCTCCTTTCCACATCTGTATGCCATCAGATCTCCAAGGAATATCTGTAGGAAATCTTAGCATCCATCTTTCCCTGGATCTAGAAGCTTCAAAGTATAGGAACCTCAAGTCCAAAAGAAACACTCCACCCCTGGCTCTTCTTTCTTGGTGGTAACAGGCCCCTCTTTCTCTGTGTACTTCTCTCTCCTTTTAGCTATTAAAAGAGATTAACTCAAAATACAACCTAATCCTATAGATTGTAGCTGACCTCATTAGCATCATAGAATTGAAGACTTACAACACAGTATAATCATATCACATCACCTCTGATCACACTAGCTCATATCATGGGGATGGTTGCATCATATTAGATCTCATCCTGGAGGTGATAACTAGACCTAACTTCCAAGCCACTGAGAATCCTGGCCCAGCCAAGTTGACACAAAGCCTAAACTGTCACAGAAGAAACACCATTGTTCTTCTGGAGTTGATCATTACTACATAACATCTGAAATTGCATCAGTTATCTTGCAACCATAAAGAAGAAAAAACTAAAGGACCTATCCAACATAGTGAAAGTGAAGGAGCAGAAAGCTGGTGTGACAGTTAAGGTTGTCTAGGCCAGGATTTTCAGTAGTATGACAGTTGACAGATATGTAGTTATTTCCCATGATGTGGTGGTAATGTACTGTGAAGTCAGTTCCAACTCATAGAGCCCCTGTACAGGGTTTCTAAGGCTGTTAATCTTTAAGGGGGCAGACAGCTTCATGTTTCTCCTGCGGAAGGACTGGACATTTCAAACTGCTGACCTTGAGGTTAGTTGCACTGCTAAAACTCCTTGTTGTTGTTGTTGTTAAGTGCTGTCGAGGGTATTCTGACCCATAGCAACCCTCTATAGGGTTTCTGAGGAGCAGCTGGCGAGCTTGAACCACTGACCTTGCAGACGGCTTTGCTGTCTGGCCCATTAACCCACAGTGCCACACTAGTACTCCAACTACACTTAATCATACCACCACCCAGATCAAATTTACAGGATATTCCCAAGAGTGTGGCACGCAACATCTTTTATCTTATAAAGATAAAATAAGAAAGACTTGAGACATCAACACCAAGACAGAAGAGCCAAGAGTGGAGTACATCGTTTTGTCCTGGAGTCCTTGTTCCATGAAGCTCCTAGATCCGGAGGAAGCTTGATGCCAAGATATATGGAGATCTCCAAAGAATACTGTGCCTACCGATGCTGAAAGAAGACAAGGGACTTTCCCCAAAGTCAACAAAAAGAAAGTCTTTCCCAAAAACCAGCACTCTGAATTTGGACTTCTAGCCTCCTAAACTGTAAGAGAATATATCCCTGGTTGTTGAAACCATCCATTGTGATATTTATAGCAGCATTAGCTAACTAAGACAGACGGGTTCTTGATAACACCATTGAGGGACTGTCCCAAACCTGGTATTACCCTTGCCTAAGATTACTGCTGTGTGATAAGCATTTTTATTATTAAACTACTATAAGGTCAGAAATATGGCAATTGTAATTAAAACATACTGAATCAAATGACATCTTGCATTAGGCAAATCTGCTGCACAGGACGTTTTTAAAGTGTTGAAGAGCAAAGATCTCAGCTTGAGGACAGGTGCACCTGAACCAAGCCATGGTATATTCAATAACCATATATTCATGCAAAAGCTGGGCAGTGAATAAGGAAGACTGTGGAAGAATTGATGTTTTTGAGTTATGGTGTTGGAAGAGAATATTGAAAGTGCCATGGGCTGCCAAAAGAACAAACAGATTTGTGTTGCAAGAAGTGCAGCTAGAGTGCTCCTTGGAGGCCAGGATGACCAAACTTCATCTCTTATACTTCGGACATATTGTCAGAAGGGACCATTTGCTGGAGAAGGATATCATGTTTGGTAAGGTGAAGGGTCCAAGAAAAAGAGGAAGACCCCCAGCGAGATGGACTGGCAAAGTGGCAGCATCAATGGCTCAAATGTGGCAACAATTGTAAGGCTGTCCCAGGACCGGGCAGTGTTTCGTTCTGTTGTGCATAAGGTCGCCTTGAGTCGGTACCAACTTGATGGCACCTAACAACAACAACCGGATACAACAGGGAAAGGACATGAGAAGTTAATCAACTTGGTCTAGAAGACCACACTGTTATTAACAAAAGAAAAAAGGTAACATATCAACCAATAATGAGCAA
Organism: Chrysochloris asiatica; assembly: GCF_000296735.1. Taxonomy (NCBI): domain Eukaryota; kingdom Metazoa; phylum Chordata; class Mammalia; order Afrosoricida; family Chrysochloridae; genus Chrysochloris; species Chrysochloris asiatica. Next base: position 4,069,516 of record NW_006408598.1, read on the forward strand.
GACATCTACTAAACGCAATATATAAAATAACTTATTACAACTCTGGAGGATATTTACTGATGTTTTTATTTAAAAAAAAAAATTCAGAGAAGTTAATCAATTTACCAATTTACCCATGGTCAAATTATGTTCTGTTGAATCCATTCCAACTCATAGTAACCCTGTGTAGAGTTTCCAAAGAGTAGCTGGTGGGTTTGAACCGCTGAACTTGTAGTTAGCAGTCCAGTGCGATACCAGAACGCCATTGTTTGCTGAGCGTCATCAAGGGTTTCTGACTCATGGATTAAATGGTGGTGGTGGTGGTTATGTGCCATGGAGTTGGTTCCAACTCATAGCAACCCTGTACAGGGTTTCCCAGTCTGTAAATCTTTATAGGAGTAGAGAGCCTCATCGTTCTCCCAAGGAATGGCTGGTAGTTTTTAAATGCAGAGCTTAACATTAGCAGACCGACTCATAACCACTATGCATACCAGAGCTCCTTTTCATAGATCAAATCATTGATAAGTTTCCAATGTCAAGAGGAATCTGCTGCACTTCAGTCAGATTGGTATTCCTCCCAAAAGGGAAACAGCTCTAAGTCACGCTTTTATAGAAATATGTATGTTCCTCAGAACCACGCCTGCAAAATAATTTTGCAAAGGAAAGATAGGGAAGGTGTCAGGGGAAGTGACAAGAGCAGGACACTGAAAAATATCTTGGAAGACTTCAAAGTTTGCTCAGACGAGAGCCAGATAAATACCTGTCCTTGGACTGGGGGAAAAAAAAAAAAAAAAGCATGCCCATACACTCATACACACACACACACACACACAATCAATATTTTTGCATAGTCCTTAACTACAAGTTACTTGATATATTTATGGCATAATAAAGAAAAGCCTTCATAAATAGATTGGATCTGGGTTTTGGCTGGATAACAATATATCTATTTACTCTTGTTAAGACCTTGGAAATTTCAATACACTGTAATTGTATTTCTAATGTTAGAAGATTCATCTCAACTCATAGTGTATGCATTTCATTATTCACCACGCATTTATATTCCAGTAAATGAACTTGTTCATTACACATTGTAATCTTTTTGTTGCATAATGTTTCCATTTTTGAAAACCATCTAATCACTTCATTGTGGTGTTGGCAATTGTCATTATATAATGTATAAAATTTCAAAAGGATGCAATTTAAGGATTTTGATCTTGCAGCATAAATATATGCATGACATGCAATACAAATAAACTTCCTCCAGATGGTTGCTTAAAACCAATAAATCAAATTTCCCAGTGGTAACAAATTAAATATCCTACCAAATATATTTTGGGGTTTTGGTTTTGTTGTTGTTGTTGTTTAGCTTTTGTTGCTGTTGAATGAAATAGCCAGAACATCCATGTCACTCAACATGTGCAAAATGTAACAAAATGTGGGTAGATAATAATTTTTTAAATTAAATCAATTTTCTACATTAAGAGTTGTTAGGTTGTTGTTGTTAAGTACCGTGGAGTCGGTTCTGACTCACAGAGACCCTGCACAGGGTTTCCAAGGCTGTAAATATTTACAGGAGCAGAAAACCCCATCTATGTCCCGAGGAACAGCTGGTAGTTTTGAACTGCCGACCTTGAGATTAGCAGCCCGATTTGTAACCATTACGCTACCAGAGCTCTTTGAGAGTTGTTACGTAGCTACTGAAAATGAGGCCCCTACCCCCTGAAAACACACAAGTTTTCATTTCAGTTCTGACATATCCCAAAAGATATGAAACTTCTACTTTTGGGGTTTCCTGAGAGAAGCAGACACAGTGAATTTCATCCACCAAAATGAAGTTAGCATTACCTTTTTCTTTCACAGCGCTTTCAAGCTATATTTACAAGTCTTTCAAACATAGGCGAAAGCAGAATAGCAAAGAAAAAATGTTAACTAGAAAAAAACATATTGGCTCAGTAAAACAAATAACCCTCGAAGCCAAAGAACTGCCTGTTTATTGACTCCACTGCTGTTAGCCCTGCCTTGCGTGGCTACAATATGGCCCAAGTGCATTAACAAACAGCCTAGCTATTTCTGCTCTGTTGCTAGCAACCTGATTTCATTCAGCAGCTAGTAAAATTAAACATCTTCCAAATAATTCTCATGTGCATAGACTGTAAAGTGAATTTAAATTAAAGTAATACATTATCAAAACTTCAACTTCTTTAGAGAACTGTCTGCTAGTCCTACTTTTTCCAATATTCTTTCTTTACTCCCCCATGCAAACATTTAGGTGGGGATCACAGAAATCTACCTCTTCTCCCTATTTCATGGTTTGTGTCCACTACTCAGTTCCCTCACAACCTATACAGCTGGTATTACTCAAAAAACAAGGCTCAGAAATTTTTTATATCTAAAATTCTCTCTCTAATCAATAAGAAAGGCAAACAATATCAGTGGAAAAAGCTGGTAACATCCAAAAACAGGTCTAAAACAGAGACATAAAGAAATGTTCAAGAGGCATAAGGAAAAAAGTCACTTCATAATAGCCAAGAAAAAGCAAATAAAAACAAACATGTCTTTTTAACTGTGGGATTGAACAAGATTTTTTTTTTTAATAATGCTGCAACAATAATGGAAAATGGATAAACTTCACTATCATTATATGGCAGTGTGAATTGGTATCACAATTGGAAATAAAGGATATTAACTAACCGAGCCAATAGCTCCCTTTCCAAAATGAAATCTTCCACTTAAGAGTCAGAATTACATACCTCCATGAAAAGCCACCCTCATAGGGCCCCATTAATGCCCATACTAAATTCTCATCATTAATCAATCAGTCCAAACCAGAAACACTGGGAATATTAAAAATTCTCAGTTTGCCCATAACTTTCACCACTACAAAATTATACCATCTGGTGCTTAATATATTCATTAATCTTCATATCGGATTATATTACGAGGAACATATTTGATCAATTTCTTATATTTAATAGGTCTTATAGTAGGTGCAAGAAAATTCTGCATAGGAGGGGTCTATTCACTCACTTATGGGTGGCAAATGTTTGCTTATGACTTCCATGAATGCTTAACAAAGTTACAGTTAAATTCTAATACATAGAAGACTATATAGTCCTTAGGCTTTTTAATGCATAGATATCTAAAGAAAATTTATATTGTATCTGCTTGATTTAGAATACAAATATTCATTAAGTAAGTTTTATTCTAGAGCAAATATGATTACTGTATCTGCAGAGAAACACCAGTGACCAACACAGGCCCAGGTATGAGGAATACCTAATGCTGTCATTTGCAAACCAGTATCTCTGCCTAGGTTAGTTCTTTACATTGAATAGAAATAAGATATGTGAGTTGCTTGGTTACATGAAATCAGACTGTGCAGAGTCCCACCTGATGCCTGACTCGGGCCTCATCACCACCCTTTAGGAAATGTCATTTTTTTGTTGGTTTTTTTTTTTTAAGAAAAAGGAGCTGCTAGCACTGGGCAGTCATGGCTGTTATTTGCAAGGCAGGTCGCTGGCTGAGCCACGTTTCCTACTAATTAAAATCACTGTGGGATATTCCTAACATCTGTCTCCATAGGAGACGGATCTGAAAATCTGGATGATTCCCCTAATTGCTTCTGGTAACAAGGTGATGAAACCCAGGCTGCCAACCTAGAGAAAGTTTAATTCAGATAATGGTGCCTACCCACAGACCAGACAGGCTTCTTCAGTCTACAGTTGAAAAAGCTGAAATGGGTTCAGCTGCAACTGGGCACTTCAGGAACAAGACCTGTCACTTCACTCTTTGGAATAACTCACCTGGAAATTCAGCAAGCAGACAATTGTGAAGAACCACAATAACAAATCAACAGATGGCATAGTCTGGGCTGGCATATGAACTCTGACCTCTTCCAAAGTGTGGTCAGCAGATGTAGTAGGATCAACATCAACTGGGACTTTTTTAAACATGCAGATAATCAGACCCCATGTAAGTCCTTCTGAATAAGAATATCTAAAGGTGAAGTACAGAAATCTGTGCTTGAACAATCTTCCCAAGTGATTCTTTGTTGCTATTGTTAAGTGTCATAGAATTGGTTCCCAATCATAGAGACACTGTATCAGGTTTCTGATGAGCAGCTGGTGGGTTTGAACCATCGACCTTGAGGTTCAAACCAACCTTATGGTCCAGTGCTTATCTTACAGTGCCACATCAGATCTCCCATTAAGCTCTTAGAAACCCTGGTCTTTAGTTTACAGGATTAGGAACTGAACAGGAATTCAAACGTGTTCATTCAGGCTCAACCCAAGTGCTAAGAACTGAGTCAGATGCTGCATTATAAGAAGAACCCCAGATGATTCTTATGTATAGCTGATGATCTATAAGAATCACCTGGGAGTTTGTGAAAAATGTAGATCCTGATTCAGTATATCTGGGGTGGAAATGCAAATTCTCAACAGGTTGTTGTTGTTGTTGTTGTTGTTGTTGTTGTTAGGTGCCATTGAGTCAGTACCAACTCATAGCCACCCTATGCACAAGAGAACCAAATACTGCCCAGTCCTGGGCCAACCTCAACAATTGTTGCTACACCTGAGCCCATCGCTGCCGTCGCTGTGACAATCCATCTTGTCAGAAGTCTTCCTCTTTTTCTCTGACCCTGCACCTTACTCAACATGATCTCCTTCTCCAGTGACCTGTCCCTCCTAATAATATGTCCAAAGTATGACAGATAAAATTTAGCCATCCTGGCTTACAAGGAGCACTCTGACTGTACTTCTTCCAACAGGGAGTTGATCCCTAGTGAACTGGTTTGAAGCCCTGGCATTGAGGACTGTGGTCCTTTTCCTGACTCTGTCATAGTTTTTACTATTGGACAGATCACTTAACCTCTGGAGTGTCTGGTTTCCTGTTTGTTCTAGTTAGCTATTGCTGTGTAACATGTCATTCCAAAACTTGACAATTTAAAGCAATAACTTATTATTATCTCTTAGAGTTCTGAGAGTTGGCTGGGATGAGCTGGGCAATTTTCACTTGAGATCTCTCTTGTGCCTGCAGTCTGGTAGTAGCTGGGGTTAGAATCATCTGGATGATCAACCTGACTGAATATCCAAGATAACTGATTTTGCTCTCATGTCTGATATCCTAACTAAATCATTTATTAAAGGCTGACTAGACAGTGCTTCCTCACCCTCCCTCTCTTTCTATTTCTCCACATGGCCTCTCCAGGTAACTACATTGGCCTTTCTCACAACATGATGACCTCAGAGCAATATGGCCCATACGTGGTAGCTGGCTTCCCCCAAACTATGCATCCTAAGAAACCAAACCTTTTTAAAGCTTAGTCCCTGAACTGGCACTTCTGCCTATTCTGGAGGTCAAACAAGAATTATAGGGCCATACATACCAGATTCAAGGAGAGGACCCTCCATAAGAGTGGGATTACTCAGTGTGGGATCCTTTAGAGACACACTACCACACTCACTTATAAAATAGAGAAGACCTACATACCTGAAGACCTTCCTGGTTTTTTAATAGCCTATTATTCTCTGATACAGGCAATACCCATATTTCTTAGAGTCCATTACATCTATCTCTGGGAGGGCTATTTCTCCATAATATCACTGCCACTCATTTAACACTCAGTACATTCAGTCTTGCATTATAATTTACCCTGTAAATGTAGTTACCCTGACTTCCAAAATTGATTGTAAGATCCTCAAGGCCTTTATGCCTCCTGGTGTAGTGAAGATTTGATAATGATGATGATGATGATGATAGGATCATTGTTGTTAAATTACTCTGCCTACTTAAATGAGTACAGATCAACCATTTATAAAGTTGAAAAATAATGTGGAATGTCTTTTGTAATATTTTATAGACCTTTCTAAAGTAGACTTCTGATTATAAGTAAAATAGAACTGTTAATATCATTTCCCATTGAGCTACAACATACTTTAAATACATACTCTCCTTTCTTTGACTCCCCAGTATAGAAGGGACAGTATTCTATGGTCATGAAACCACTTCATTTTATTTCTGACCACACAGGGAGGCTAGATTTCTTAGCCCCCTTGAATGTAGGTGGGACTACACAACTGAGTTCTAGTCAACAATCCTAGTCAACTGTGCCTCACCAAAGAAGGACAGAGTAAAGGTTCCAGGTGAACCTTCACACCCTCTCTACCATTCCTGTTGCCAACTGGATGATGACAAGGCTACCTTGAAGGTACAACATGGCACAGTCACAAAATACAAATAGGTCAGTTTCTATTTCACCATCTGAACACTGATACCCAACCAAGAATATCCTCATTGCATTTTGCATGATGAGAGCATTGGTGGTTGTCATGGATTGAATTGTGTCTCCATAAAGTATATATCAGAGTCATGATGTGGCACTGTAGAATAAATACTGGATTGCTAACCACAAGGTTGGCTGTTCAAACCTACCATCTGCTCTTCATAAACCCTATACAAGATCTATATGAGTTGGAACTGACTCAATAGCAATTAACCACAGCAGCAAAAATATATGTCAGCTTGCTCAAATCATGATTCTCAGTAGTTTGAAAGTTATTTTATGATCTCCCATGATATAATCTAATGTGATCTACCAGTAAAAGGATTAAGGGTGGAATGTACCACTCTTAATCCCAACCATGTGACATGCAATACCTTATATCTTACAAGAGATAAAAGGAGAAAGATGTGAGCTGAAAAAGAGGAACCCACTACCACTAAGAAAGAAGAGTCAGGCATGGAATGCATCCTTTGGACTTGTCCCACTCCAAACCCCTACTGTGAAACTACCAGATCCAGGAAAGGATTGATGGCAAGATATGGACATCTCCAAGGAATGCTGGACTGAGAGATGCTGAAAGGAGACAAGGCCCTTTCTCCAGAGTCAGCATTCTAAATTTGAACTTCTAGCCTCCTAAACTGTGATTGGCCAAGTGGCAGCATTGATGGACTGAAGCGTGGCAACAGTAGTGAGGTTGGCCCAGGATCGGGCAGTGTTTCGTTCTGCTGTGCATAAGACAGCTGTGAGTTGGTATTGAGTCGATGGAACCTAACAACAACAACAACAACAACAAAACTGTGAGATAATACATTCCTGTTTGTTAAAGCCATCCACTTGTGGTATTTCTGCACTAGAGAACTCAGATGATGGCTCAGCAGTGTAATTCTCACTTTTCATTCAGTAGACCCAAGTTAATTTCTAGTCAATGTACCTCATATGCAGCCCCTACCCATCTGTCAATGGGGGCTTGCTTATTGCTAGGATGCTGAAGCCCTTTTGGTGGAGCTTCTAGAATAAGATGGACTTCAAAGAAAGGCCTAGCAATCTACTTCTGAAAATCAACCCCCAAAATCCTATGGACTGCACTAGGTCAGTTGGACACTGATCATGGTGATGGTGCAGGGCAGCAGAGAATTGTATTCCATTTTGTATGGGGGTCACTCTGAGCCAGGGGCAGACTCAATAGTAGCTAACAACAATATTTTGCAATTTGACTTCAATTGGGTTTCAGGGTTTGTTTGTTTGCAGAATACCTATCCTGGCTTATACAGAGTGAGCCCAGTGAGACATTGTCATCTATTAATACTTTAAACCGATACATTCCTGGTATAGATAAGCACCCATAGGAAAAGCATTGGGCTACACGGTCAGTTGGAACCACAAGATCAGTGGTTCAAACTCGCCACTCACTCCCCAGAGACCCTCTACAGGGTCACTATGAGTTACAACCAACCTGAAGGCATTCAACCAAAATAACAATAAAAAATGCATTATTTTTTGGACTCAAGCATGGCAACAATAGTGAGGTTGGCCCAGGATTGGGCAGTGTTTCGTTCTGCTGTGCATAAAGTTGCTATGGGTCGGTACCGACTCGATGGCACCTAAAAACAGCAACAGTATCTGGATTGACCTCTGGATGATGTTGTCATGTATGGTAATTTCAAGTTGTCTGTTATTGCTTCTCAGCCCAAAGAACATTCTTTAGTATTTTGTTTTAATAAAGTTGGTCTGCTTATTACACACACATAGGAAAAAACAACAACAACAACAACAACAACATCATTTTGAATGGGGATATGTTAATGTATTGATTAGATGTCATATTTTATTCTACCAAATCCATAATACTATACATTTAGAAAGAAATTTAACTACTTAAATAAAGTTGACTTCTGCAATCTAGTTCTGCAACTTATTTTCCACTGTATCCTGAATAAGACCTCATGAGCAAGCTGTGTGTATTTGACTCTATGGGTTCATTACCTTGGCTCATACCATGTCTCATTCATTCACTCATTTATTCAAAAACTGTTTGTGAGCATGTGCTAATGTGCCAGGCATTATCCATGCCTGTGGGATGCCAAGATAAATAAAACATGGTCAGGGGTAAGACAGTCACAGCACCATATAAGGAATGTACAAAATATTCTCTTAACAGCACTGAGAGGGCAGAGAATTTTTTGCAAAAGTGGAGACATCTGTATGAGTTCTGAGATCGAGAAATACGGAAAGAGTAGGTCAAACATAGGGAACATGCCCAAGTTCAAAGCTGGGATCCTTGCATCTACAGGATGGTCCCCATTGGTTGTCTAAGAATACAGTTACTATGAACTCAGAGATTACTAGAAAACCAATAGAAGTTCAGGGATTATTTTGACTCACACAGCATTAATCTGGGAGTTCAAGAGGGATGTGCAGACCTGTGTTTATGATTAATTGTTGATGAACTTTGTATACTTTGTTTAACCCCGAAACTGGTATGGGGAACTTAATTCAGGAGAGGTTTCTAACATGTTCACATATAAACTTAAAGGAAGAACACCCTTGGTAGCCTGTAAGTGTTCTGGACCTGCCAAAGGGTAGTTACTTCATCTACAGGTCTACCATGACCCCCATTTAATCACATATTATTATTCTCCACTGGATTCTCTGGGAGGATTTTGTAGCCCAAAAGATTGCACTTCCCTCCATTGAAGATGATAGTTTCTTTGCCTTGAATGCTGACTACTATATTTGACTTCTTTTATATCCTTATCCAAATGGTACTTTTATCTGGTCTTTCTGCACATCTAAGACTAAAAAGGTCTTCTGTCAATTCTGTGGTTGTACACATGTATTTGGGAAACAATTATTTTAATAATATATATATAATTGTTGTTGTTAATTGCCATGGAGTCGATTCCAACTCACACGTTATGTATGCTGAGTAGTCAGTTCCAAAGGTTTTCAAGGCTGTGTCCTTTGAAAAGTAGACTGCCAGATATGTCTTCTGAGGCACCTCTTGGCAGGTTCTAATCACCAACCTTTCTTCTCCAACCAAGTAATACATTAGGGATTTGTAAAAGATGATACTAGAACTCAGAGTTGCACACCATGCAAAGAAATTTTATTGTAATCTAGTTAAGCAAAATGAAACACAAGATATGACTTGAAAAAGTACTTTCTGGCAGATGGAAGGCAAATATTGTAAGGTAACCCAGTTGTGAACTTTTTGTAACAATCTACCAAGAAATAACAAAATATTACAGTAATATAGGGAATCCTGGTGTGGCACTGTGGGCTAATGCATCAGACTGCAAAATTGTTTGAACTACAACGTTGGTGGTTCAGGCTCACCAGCTGCTCCTTGGAAACCCTATAAAGGGTCGCTATGGGTCGGAATCGACTCAGAGGCACTTCACAACAATAAAAACAGTAACACAGGGCAGAAAAATGGAAAGGAGGGTACAGATTACTGAGATACTGAGAGTTGTTGTTGTTGTTGTTGTTGTTGTTAGGTTCCATCTAGTTGGTTCCAGTTCATAGCGACCCTACATAGGGATTCCAAGGAGCCATTGGTAGGTTTGAGCCACCACCCTTATAGTTAGCAGTCTAGTGCTTATCTTACAAGGCCACACCCGAACTTGAAGACCCTACATTTATGGAGGCAGAAATCTAGGTTTTATTCCTTAAAGTGGACAATACAGTATCACAGTGTCACGTCCTGGTGTGGCACTGTGGGTTAATGTGCTGGACTGCAAAGTTGGTTTTAACAGCAAAGTTTGCTCCTTGGAAACTCTATACAGGGTTGCTATGGGTTGGAACTGACTCGACGGCACTTAACAATAACATCAGTTTAAGTTTTAACATATCATGTTTAAGAAGTCTCTGAGACTTAAGGATGAAAAGGATTATCATTGGAAATTTGCTGTAGAATTCAAAATTGATGCAGTGATAGAAGAAATGGATTTAGAAATCACTTGTGTATTTGGGTAGTAACCAAAAGCCATGGTTGTTCATTTTATCCAGAACTTGAGAGTCAAGGGTAGACTCCCGAACAGGGAGTATTAATGAATTGAATAGAGGGAGAAGACCCACAAAAGAGTTCAAGGTGCATCAGTGAGGAAGTGTTGCTGTTTTACTGCTAAGTGCTATCAAGTCAGTTCTGACTAATAGCCACCTTGTAAAGGGTTTCCAAGGAGTGGCTGGTGCATTTGAACTGCCAACCTTGCAGTTAGCAGTCCAGTGCTTATCTTATAGCAGCACTCCTGGAGGGGTAGAAGGAGGAACAAATCCTCTTCATCCTTCAAATTCTGGCTGAAATACCACTTCTACACAGTCACCCGGCTCAGAAGGATATCCCCACCCACATTTACCACTATCACCTCATCAGCCTGTTATCAATCATGGTCTTGTATTATTATCTCCCATACTAGCTGTTGGAGGAGAGAAATATGTCTCTTATTCATATACATAAATTAATAAGGACTATTTCTGTTGTAAATGATAGACAAAAAAAAAACAACTACCTTAAAATAAAAGAAAGACCTAGAGTGGACTCTGATTTCAGTTGTGGTAGACTCAGGAGCTGAAAACTTGCCTCATTCTCCACTTGCTGACTTTGGTTTTCCCTGAGATGACAGGCTCTCCTCATAGAGGGAAATTGACAGTTCCAGGCCTGAAAGTTTCTTCACAACCCCAGTGGGAAGGGAGATGCTCATTCATGCTTATGCTCAGCTCTCTCTAGGTGGCTCTCATCGGGTCACATGTCTGTCTCTAACCAATTGCCAAGGTCAGACAGGTGCTAGGCTCCAATTGCTAGGCGGGGATTTCTGAACAAGAGGTGGCAGTAGAATCATTTCACCCAAATCATATGAACCAAGGAGGAAAAAAGGTACACCAAAATAAATCAAGGTGCTATTGCTGTGGTGATGTAGGATAAGCACTGAACTGCTATCCACAAGGTCAGCCATTCAAACCCACCAGCTGCTCCTCAGAAACTATATATATATATATATATAATTGTTGTTGTTAAGGACCATTGAGTGAGTTGGTCCATAGCGACCCTGTATGGGGTCATTCAATAAACATGTACTAATTGCTTAGGGAATCCTGGTGTGGTGCTGTGGGTTAATGTGCCAGACTGCAAAGCCATTTGAACTGCAAGGTCAGTGGTTCAAGCTCACTAACTGCTCCTCAGAAACCTTATACAGAGTCACTATGGGTCGGAACTCAGTTGGCAGCAATTAACAACATCATCATTTTGTTTACTTTGCTCTCATCAATCTTAATACAAGAGACTTTTGTTTAAGTGATAAAGAAAGAATCAGGAAGAAAACGCAGCAGCCGATATTTGCACACTGGCATCCTGACTGATGAGTGTATTCACAGAAGGCGAGAATGAGGTGGCAGTGGAAATGCTGAGAGGAAGATGAGCAAGGCGTAGGTCTTCCTGACAGACTATGGAATATGACACTGAATGTCTAGTGTGGGTGCCTCGGTTTGACAGCCAGTCAAGGTCTGAGGCTTCTAGGTAATGACAATAGCAAGCGTCATTTTTATAAAAGGTTGACATTTGCTAAATTACCAATGAAACTTTACTTTGATTGTTATACAGAGCAACAACAACAAAATACATTCATTTCAAAGTTAAATGTCAAACTCTCTTAAAGATCCCTTAATACCTACAGATGAGGGGTGGAGAGAGAAAATTCTGTGCAAATTAAAGGCAATAAAACTTCTAGACACCGACATAAAAATGCAGAGATGTCTCCTAGCCTTCTTAATTGGATAATTTTGTCTCTGTCTGTTGGCAACCCATCCTTTAAAGGAATGTTCATGGAGCAGCATTTGAAAACTAAATTGAAACACCATAAGACGGACATGACCCAAAGTCACTTTATTTAAAGACTGTATCTAGAAGTATGCTTTGTAAGGTAAGCACTGGACTGGGAACCACAAAGTTGGCAGTTTGAGCCCACCAACCACTCCAGGAGAAAGGTGAGGCTTTCTGCTCCCACGAAGTGTTACAGCCTAGAAAACTCTATTCCAGATTGCTATGAGTTAGCAGTCAACAACAACAAGTTTACTAATAGGAAACCCACTGAAAAATGATTCCAGAATATTCTAGAACTCAGAGATTCTAGCCAACAACTGAAACAACTATTTTCAAAATTAAAATTAAGAAGTCCTCCCATCTCAATTATCCATTATTAAATGGTAGTACTTATTAAGAAGAAAGTGGGAAAAATTAATATATAGGAGACATTATCTTGGAAATGGATCATGTGCAAGTATTTCCAAGTCAATCACTCTTAAGAAATTTTTCTACTGAATCATTTCAAATCAAAGTGTATGCATTATACGACGATGATTATTGTTGAGCATTTACAGGAAGTAGCTACAGTATATTTGAATTAACTAAAATCCCAAAATACATATACTGTCATTCTATACATTTGTATAAACAATTGCACAAATATTCATTTGTTTTGTGGAAATACATGACAAGGTGTCCCAAAGTACAACAAACTATGCCATCTATCTCCCTTAGACTGAAGTTGTGGTTCCGTTTGTTACCTCATAGGTATGAAGGGCCTTCAAAAAGTTAGTAGAAAAATACCATTATCTTTAAATTCAGTTCATCTACTAACTTTTTAAAGGCCCTTCCTATATGGGGAGCTATTGGGAGAGTAACCCACCCCACTGGCATTCAGTTGACTTCAACGCATAGCGACCCTGTAAGAATAGAAATGTTCCTTAGGGTTTCCTAGAAGGTAAATCACTATGGGAGCACACAGCCTCATCTTCCTCCTGCAAATCAGCTGGTGGGTTTAAACCATCAACCTTGCAGTTAGCAGCCTATGCTTAACCCGCTGCACCACTAGGGCTCCTTTTGGAAATGGTTATAAACTGATAACAATGTTTACTTGCTCAGTAATGATGTCAGAAAGGAAAGGAGAAGTTGATGATCTCTAAGAAATGATTCATTGCCCCAAATCTCCTTTTTCTAAGATTCAAAAGCAAATGTGAGGCCACATTCTTTTTCAAAATTAAAATCTTGGGTAACTATACAAAGGATTAGTTGTCTCTTAGGCTTATTTATTTAGGGATGGGGAAGTCAAGGAATCTACCTTTTATAGCACTTTTTCTGTAAAGAAATGTGTTCTAACTTAAAATATCTGGTTTAAAAATGGTTTCAGGCCATTTGCGTACTGCGAAAAGAACCCTGGTGGCACCATGGTTAAAGCACTCCAGTGATAACCAAATGGTGAGGGCTGGAACCCACCACCAGCTCTGCGGGAGAAAGTAGTGTGCTTCCTTACAGCACTGGAAACCCTGTGGGGCAGTGCTTCGGGTCCTGTAGGGTCACTATGAGTGGAACTGACTGAACTGCAATGAGTTTGGTTTGATTGTGATGTACTGAGAATTGCCTGAACTACACACACACACACACACACACATGAAAGTGTACTCTCATACCATGGTGACTACAGAGATTGAACACTTCTTGGTAATTGTTTAAGCATTTATCTTTTAAATATTAACAATTTAGACTCTAGACAGAAGTTATTTGGACTCACACATCTCCTTCCAAATTGTCAAGTGCCATGGAGCCGGTTCAACTCATCGTGACCCTGTATAGGGCTTCCTAACTGAGTTTCAACTACCGGCCTTGTGGTTCAAACATACTTTGTGGTCCAGTGTATTACTTCTTAAAAAAAAATGGTATTCTTCATTTGTAAAAGTTCTTATTACCTACTCATGGGACTTCTGTAGTCTAGGAGCATGTGATTAAAATGCTTCAGAGGAACCATAAGGACCTCCCATCCATGGGCAGAAAGTGCACTTTCTAAATCTGTGCCATAATGATACTCCTCTTATTTGTAGAGACCTCAGAGGGCTAAGAAAGGGAAAAGTGCTTAATTGGAGGCATCTTGAAGCAGGCCATGCCCACTGTAGCCACCGAGATGGGGTGAGTATAAAGTTGGGTGAAATTAACATGATTCACTGCCTTATTAATTAGATTAATCTGCCCACAGTAATATTGTTTTCGTTAAGATAGAAATTCTTGACAAAAGAGTGCTTGTGTCCCATTCCATTCATCCTCCCACACTCCATCCCACCCCCAAGCCCCTTTAAAGAAAGCCCCTGAGTTAAAATGAGATTCCTGGCAGGTTTTCTATCCACCTAGTAATGTGGCATTGTAGGATAAGCACTGGACCACAAGGTCGTTTGAACAGCAAGGTTGGCAGTTCAAATTCACCAGCTGCTCCTCGTAAACAACAACAAGCAAATTGCTTACAGGCAGATTTACATCCTATCTCATCCAACAATATGCTTTGTTGTTGTTGTTGTTAGGTGCCATCGAGTTGCTACAGACTCATGGAGACCTTATGCACAGCAGAACGAAACACTTGCCCAATCCTGGGCCAACCTCACTACTGTTGCCACACTTGAACCCCTTGATGTTGCCACTTTGCCAGTCTATCTTGCTGGGGGTCTTCCTCTTTTTCTCTGACCCTCCACCCTACCAAACATGATATCTCTCTCCAGTGACTGGTCCCTCCTGACAATATGTCCAAAATATGAGAGAGTTTGGCCATCTTGGCCTCCAAGGAGCACTCTGGCTACACTTCTTCCAACACAGATCTGTTGGTTGTTTTGGCAGCCCATGGCACTTTCAATATTCTCCTCCAACACTACAACTCAAAAGCATCAAGTCTTCTAGAGTTTTCCTTATTTACTGTCCAGCTTTCACATTCATATGATGCTCTTGAAAATACCATGGCTTGGGTCAGGCGCACCTTAGTCTTCCATATGCTTTGGGCACCACTATATTTTTGTTTCCTCTCTTACCTTTGGAAGGCATAGAATTTCTAATGCTAGTTTACATATGATCCTTTCCCATACCTGCTGTTGTTGTTGTCGGTTCTGATTCATAGCGGCCCTGTACAGGGTTTCTGAGGAGCAGTTGGTGAGTTTGAACCACCAACCTTGCATTTCAAACCGACTTTGCAGCCTAGCACATTAACCCACATCACCACACCAGGACTCCCTCCCATCCCAGGAAGTCATTAAACAACTGTCTCTAATAAAAACAAAGGCTTTGTAGGAACAAAGCAGTCCCTCTTATGGAGGTTATAAGGGTTTTCACTGCATCAACCCAATTAACAAAGCGTCAAGGAAGTCTCTAACTCTAACGGTTCCTTTCCCAATTTCATCCATGACTTTTTTCTTTTTTCCCCTCTAGCTTTCATCTCCTGGGGCTATCTTCCCTGGGGAAATTTCTATTATACCCATAACTGAGGTCTCACTGAATGGGATGGTCTTTTCACTTTTGCCATTGGGGGAAAAGATCGAAAAGGCAGGGGAAAGAAATCCACTGTGTTTATCTATACACACTGATGATTTATTAGCAATTGATCCACTCTCTTCAGTTAGATAACCATAAGTCAGGGAAATACAGTTACAATAAAGTGGCAGAGTCATTTCTAAAGTAGACCACGCTCCAGTTCATGAATGATGGCCAATTAAAATAAGTTATTCCTGTCTGGTGGGGCTGTGTGAGATGAACTATCACCCACAATAAATTAAAACCTGGACTTGGTAAGCTTCTTATTGACTAGCCTGTGATATAATTTATAATTATTTTTGTTTATGCACAAGGTAGGGCAGAGAAGTGAAGAAGAAAACCCGCCTGATGCTCACCTAGGTATGAGCAAGAGGAATGAAAAGGGTTCCCGCATATTAATGTTTTGATCCATAAATTATTTCTTCAGTCATCACAGTGTCAGTTATTTACATGGATGTTAATATATGAGAGCATCTCAGCAAATGGCTCATAATCAAAACACCCAGCCCTAGCATGATGGCTTGTATATAGGCCTTGTCGCAGCATCAAGCTGATAGGTTTGGGGAATTGGAATTCTTCTCAGACCCTTCCTGTAGTTCTGAACCTGAACAATTATCATGTCTTAGGGGATACTGTCTCTCTGTTTTGAGGAGGTTTTTCTTCCTCTTCTTTTTTCACACCTCAACTTCTCTAATTCTCCAAGACTTAACTGGTTTTTTACTTAGGTTTTCAATTAATAAAATGTTCAATTGTATCAACTATCATGATTGTGAGAAGGGTGAGCAGGGAAGAGAGAAAAAAAACTCTGATAGGTGCAGCTCTGATTCTGTATAGCTTTGTTTCTCTTGTTCTTTCTTTGTATCTGTGTATTTTTGTATTCCGCTGTCTCTGTATTATACTGTCTCTAACCTGTGTATACCTTCTAACCTGTTTCCCAGTGTACTCCTCTCTTTGCACCCCAAACTCTCATAAACATACTCACTCAGTCACACATATCACTTAAGATTTGGAGACATACATTTCATCACCAAACATGTTTGCCTGTCTTCCCAAAGGTTGTTTTAGTATGCTGCCAAGTTCTTCCAGGTTTCTACTTTCATTCATTTCATTAATAGATAGTTATATAGCATCAGCTGTATACTGGGCTGTGGGACAAGCCCAGAGGTGACATCACGGACAAAAGATACTATCATTCATTCCTCTGCAATTTATTGTCTAGTTTGAGGTTGGAGTTCTTTCTACCCCTAACCCCAACTCTAGTCTCTGTGATCTATCCCTGCTCTCAATTACTTAGTTCCTTCCTGACACTGATTCTGTTTTCTGTTTCTCCTCAAGCTAGCCTAGACTACCCCAGCTCCCTCAAATTCTTCCAAATCTCTTGTTCTTGGGCATTCCCCCACAGTTGTTGGCCCGTCCAATCTTCAAAAGCACTCTGACATCTAAGAGCAACAGAGGGTTAAATTTTCTCTGCATGATCATTCCTTTCTCTTAGAAAGGTCACACTAGTCTGCTTATTGAATTTAATTATAAATGAGAGAACTCCTTCACCATGTATGCACTGTGGCTCTCTATGCAAAGACAGGAGCTCTGTATTAGATTTTCTTAACACAGTATAACATGGGCTACAGGGTTCTGAGCTCAGCTAGAAGAGAAGCAGTCCTTAGACCCTGATGCCTTACAAATACTTAGGTTCCAGGAAAGGTTAGGTGGTGAGTTTTCCAACCCCACATACTTGCCTGATCTTTGTTTACTGTGAAAAGATGCCTGCTGTTAACATGCTGATTTCAAGGTAGTTAGATGTGTGTGTGTGTGCGCACACACACATATATATCTACCTTAAAAGTGTGTATATGTATGTATATGTGTGGGGGGAGGTGTTGGTAAAGTGTTGTTGAGTTGGTTCTGACCCATAGCAACCTGTATAGGGTTTCCAAGGAGTGCCACACCAAGACTTCTGGTAGTCTATAGTATTTTTACTATTCTTCTCCAACACCATAATGCAAATGCATCCATTCTTCAGCAGTCTTCCTTTTTCATTGTTCAACTTTCACATGCATATGAAACGACAGAAAATACAATGACTTGGGTCAGGTGCACTTTAATCCTCAAACTGACATCTTTGCTCTTAAACACTTTAAAGAGTTATAACCACAGGTATGAAACCCCTCCACCATCAAGTCAATTCTGGCTCCCGGAAACACTATAGGACAGAATAAAACTATGCCTTAGGGTTTCCAAGACTACAAGTCTTTGGGGGTGCAGACAGTCTCATCTTTCTCCTGTAAGCAGTTGATGGGATTGAAGCACTGACCTTGAGGTTAGCATCCCACTGCTTAACCCACTGTAACATTATGACTCCAACCACAGGAAGAGTGGTCAGGATTTACAACGCATGTTATTAGGGAATACAATTTAATCCATAACAGGTGGTTTGTTTTAACTTGTGCTCATCATCCTGTATTCTGAGGGCATGGCTGCAGCAGCCTTTTGAGTGGGCAGCATATGTGAAGGCTTCTAGTCCTTCACTGCTGGCTTGATGCCCTGGGCACAAGCTTCCAGAAAAGCAAGGAATTTAAGGTATATCTGTGACCAAGCCTGCCCTGCATGTTTCATACAGCCCAGCTTGAAGCAGATAAATATTTCAGCAAAAAACAACCGTCCTATGATATATGTGGGAGTCCTGGTGTGGTGCTGTGGGTTAATGTGCGAGATTTCAAAGCCGTTTGAACTTCAAAGTCGGAGGTTCAAGCTCACCAGCTGCTCCTCGGAAACCCTATACAGGGTCGCTATGGGTAGGAATCGACTCCACGGCACTGAACAACAACAACAACAACACGATATATGTGATCATCACTGAATTTAGAAAGCCATTAAATCCATGGCAGTTAAAAGAAGTGTGAAAAAAGGACATGAGAAAATAGATGGATTTATTCCTTCTTGGCTTTCTAAGCTCTGTGCTTTCCTCTCTATTTTTACCTCTTCTCTTTCTCTTCTCAAACGTCTCTCCTCAAATGTTTCCCTGGTTTTTATTATCATTACTCTTATTTTTCCTATGCAGATTTCTGAAACAGCAGTAAAATGAGTATGAATTTGTGTACCTTCTGTCCAGAGGAATACCTGGGTTCTGACTCCCTGAGTTCCCCTCATATCTCCACTCAAAGTTCCAAGCACTCTAGTTAACCCACAGAGTTTTAGTTCAGTTTAGCAGAGTTAGGTGTGGCACTGTGATGAGAAATTTATAGCAAGCTCTGCAATTAGGAAGCAGAGCTGCTGAAAGCACTTACTCTAAGGAACCTCAGGTTAAACTGTGAACAAAGTATATCACCTGCTGCTTCCATTCTCACCTGATGACTCAGGACATATGGTGACAAAAGATCAAGCTACTACATTGAATTGGATGTAATTACATTGAAGAAACTTAGGAACCACAACAATTTTTTAAAACCAAAATCCACCAATAGAGAGGAGGAGGGTCTTAACATCTAATACTTCTTTAGAACATGGAGATCTTTTCTTTAGGTCACCTACATGATACAGTCTGCCACTCCCACAAGTGGGAAGCACAAGCTTATACATAGCCTCCCAACAAGGAAGGCATTACTTTTCTGTCCAAATCTTCTGGGTAAGGCTTCTTTCTCTCTCTGGAAGGATTTCATAAATGATAAACAGTTTGAATGAAAGGGCCAGGGAATACAGATGTCCTGTCAAGGATCCAAAGGGTTACCAAAGGGAACTGTATTTGAAGATGCTCCCCAATCTCTT
Source organism: Chrysochloris asiatica (assembly GCF_000296735.1). Lineage (NCBI taxonomy): Eukaryota > Metazoa > Chordata > Mammalia > Afrosoricida > Chrysochloridae > Chrysochloris > Chrysochloris asiatica. Next base: position 4,088,877 of record NW_006408598.1, read on the forward strand.
TCATCCTGTTGAATTGGTAACTGGAGCTTGGGGGTAGGTAATAAAATCCCCATGCCATCAAATTAGGCAATCTTTATGTAGGAAAACCATAAGTCAAAAAAGAGTTCAGATTGAAATTCAATCATTTGATTTAGAAGTTATATCACCTTTGCCTGGATAATAGCAGAAAACTCTAGCACTGCGCTCACCAAGCAATACTGACCAGGAGAACTTGCCAAAATTCAATGTCATGTGCACTTGTCAAGGTCACATAATGACACAACAATGAGACCAATCGCTGCACTGACAAACTGCACCAACAAGCAGGTGAGAAGTCGGTTGGTTCATAGTAATGGATGAGTTTTACAATATGGTTTCTACCCTGAGAATTCAGGAACTAAAGAGGATATCTACACCACTAGCCCCCTAACAGTGAATTTCCAGAGCCACATAGCATGTTTTCCACACATGGTTCCCTTTCTGTTGTAACCTGTTATGCTCCATAAGGTACTTTTCTAACTCCCAGAAAGACCACAATAAGGAACATTGTTTCTCCAAAACAATTCAACTCCAGCTCTTAACTTACTAGTTAACTTCTACTGCAAAGAAATCATATACAGAAAACAAGAAACCAAATTCAACGAATGAAAAGTTTATATAGGTCCTGAAATTGTACATCATAAACTATGTTGTAATCCTGACTTCATTCTTAGTGGTTCCTCCAAAATCACTTTTGACTTAGTATTTTCTCTTCATCTTTTAGAAGGTCTTTTCTTTTCAACCACATGCAGACGTCATGTCTTGCAGTTTATGTAGAACTGGGTCCCAAGAGTGCCCCTGTCCCCTGGGAAAGACAAAAATATGCAATCAGGCAGCACACTAAGTATCCATTGATGCCAGTGGCTTTTTTCATGTTCCAGAGTGTGATTTGAATTTTGGTGACATCAACGGCTAAATATGATCCTTAAAATGTTCTTTTTATCTGTAAATAAGAAGTAGGAGACACATCCAACCTTCTTTTAGTTAACAAGGAGGGAAGAGGAGAATCAACATCAGCATCAGCTCAAAGCCAATTCCTATGAGGCTGAGGTCAGACATGACTCCACTCTCCAGCCTTCTTACCAGTTCCGACACCAACCACCCCTCTCACAGTACCCTCTACTCAGATAGGTTAAAAAATTCACTGCAATGGCCACACAGAGCTCGGACACCAAATTCACACATCTGGGGTTTATTAGGGAAGTTGGTGTTGTTAAGTGCCTACTCAGAAACCCTGTATAGGTTTTCCAAGGAGTGGCTGGTGGATTTGAACCACTGATCTTGTAGTTAGTGACTGGTTGGCTGTGTGCCGTGAAGTCGGTTCCGACTCATAGTGACCCTGTACAGGGTTTCCGAGGCTGTAAATCTTTATGGGAGTAGAAAGCCTCATCTTTCTCCTGAGGAAAAGCTGGTAGTTTCGAACTGCTGACCTTGTGGTTTGCAGCCCGATTCATAACCACTACACTATAGCATCACACCAGGCATCTTCAGGAAGTTAAGAGGTTACAATTCAGGGTCAGAAATGCTCAAAACACATTGATTTCAGGACAGCCTCTCCTCAATCATACCCACTATCAGGACTTTCCCTGGTCCTTGGCCTTTCATTCAAGGGCCCCTTGATTTCTGCCCTACTCCAGAAATGTTACTCAGTTCTTTTAGCACTTTTAGCGCTGCTGACAAATGCCCAAGAGGCACACCACTCAACTATAAGCTTCAGTCCGAAGGCACTCAGCTCTGGCTGCCCACTCCACAAGTAAGTCTCCTGCTCAGCTTTACTTACTCTGTGGGTTGGGAAGTTCACTGCCTGTCTAGTGCTCTGGCTTTTGACTCTGCTGCTTCTGCTCCTCTATGACTCCTCTGATACACCACCAGTGTCACAGCTTTCTGTCCCTGGGTCAGTCAAGGAGTTTCAATACACAAGGATCCAGAGGTCCAAAGAACATTCTCCATGCCTGATTCCTCTTCCTTGATGGTAGAGAGATCATCCCTCTTGCTTCTGAGATGGCCCCTTTTTTGCCCATTGTTGTTGTTGTCAAAGGCTGACGAGTCAGTTCCAACTCATAGCAACCCTGGGTAGGGTTTCTGAGGAACACCTAGTGGATTTGAACCACCAACCTTCTGGTTAGCAGTCAAGTACTTATACTACAGCACCAAACCCAGAGTCTATACCCACATTAGAATGGTAAATTTTCACAATCAACACTAGTAACAATCAACCACAACTGAGTCATATAATCCTATCAGTATCTTTTCCCACCTTTTGTTTTCAAGTCCAATCAGGGAAGAAAGTTATTTGGTGGCAGTTAAAAAGACTATGGATACAAGAGCCATATGAAGTCATTCACTGAACTGCAATATCACACCATCATGTGAAACAATGCAAATAAGGTATATTGTGTTACTGAACAATATGTTGCATACAGAGTTGGGTATAATATTTGATAGAGAAGCATCCTAAATTTTAGGGATGGTTTGTGGAAATCTATTACATTTAATCATGTATAAAATTAGTATTTCTATATCATAAAAAGTTTCATGAATTTACACATGGACCTTTCCTAGAATCCAGCAACTTTACTCTTAGGTTTTACTCGAGAGAAATGAAAACAAGTAGCCACAAAAGTGTTGTATGCAAATATTTATAGCAACTTTATTCATACTAGCCAAAAATTGGAAGCAACTCAAAAATATATCCAACAACAGGAGATCTGAGAAAAAAAATTGCAGTATATTCATGCAATAGAATACTATTTGTAAAGCCTTGGTGCAGATGATGTAAGCTGGTAGGTGAAAAACTTAGTAGTTTGAACCCAGCAGCCACTCTGTAGGAAAAAAGCATTAGCAATCTACTCCCATAAAGATCTTAGCCTAACAATGAAATGGTATATGATAAGATGAATGGAAACTAATGTTCTCCCCTGTAAACTATCACATAATTCACAATAAAACATCAGAAAAAAAAAAAAAAGATTTTAGCCTAAGAAACACTATGTGATGGTTCTACTTTGCCCTGCTGGGTCCCTATGAGTTGGAATCTAACTCAGTGCTACGCATCACAGTACTATTCTGCAATAAACAACACAAGCTTGATAAATGCAAGCATACAAGTGAATCTCAAGAGCACAATGTTGGATAAAAGAAAGCAGACACAAAAAGTACTGTGTGACTTTATTTACATGACCTTCAAAAAGAGGTAAAACTGCTCTATAGTGACAGAAAACATAACGCGTAATTGACTAAAATTAGGAAAACTCACCATCAACAGTCAAAGGGGAGTTTCTGAAAGTGATGAAAAGATTCTCATCTTGATTGGGCTGTGCATTATGTGGGTATATATACTCATTGATCTAAGCACTTCATATTCATGCGTATCACTCTATGTAAATTATACCTTAACTATACGCATAAAAAAACTGATTTAACAAACAACATAGCTTGGCATATCAGGGGAATATATTTCATAACATATTATCAGTCTAAAGTTCACCTAGCATTGTTAAAGAATTCATCAACTGTCTTTCTAAATTGTCCTTGTCACCTCCAGTTAGACTAACATCCCAATATCTGATGAGAACTCAGGTCCTTCATACCTATGCACACTGACGAAAAACTCAATCAGCCAAATCAACGAGAAGAAAGAGGGAAGGAGCTGTGTGCTGGGTTTGTATACCCACCAAATATCCCTGTCACATCAGATTCATCTAAAATACTTCCTACATCTACCAACTCAAAACTGAAAGAAATAAAAACCTGGAGTTCGCAGCATTCAATAAATCTTTAAATATCATCAGCACAGCAGGCTGCTTGGGATGAGCACTAAACCTTGATTGAGATTTATCCAATAAATCAAATGGAGCAAGGTGATTTTTAATTACCCATAAATAATATTTCCCCCTTATATCTTAGATAAAACTCCAGGATTTTAGATCTGATAGCAACATGACAAGCTCTCCAGAGGCAATGCAGCACGTGTGTCGTGGTGCCAGCCCTAACAGTGTAGGAGCAAGTTTAGATTTGAAAAAAACAAACCACTTTTTAAAAATTTTATTACTGTCATCATTAAAGAAGTTCTCACATAAGTCAAGGATTGGTTTCAATGACTCCTTTCCTAAGTCTACTTCCTTGAAAGGTAAAAAAACGCAAAAGGGACAGAAGTAGAGGAAAATCCAGAGAAGCATATAACCAAGGAACCATATCTATCCCTCTTGGCCAGACTTTCATTAGAAGGATAAATATGGTGATTTTTAGTCCCAGATGTAAATAAACCAAATCTGTTTGTTTATATTTCTTTGTCAGCTCTCATTACTTATCAGTGTGAAAAGCAAACGTTTGTGGGAGCTTCATTTTTTTGCCAGTGAGATATGGACTTTCAGTGGCATAATTGGAGTGAACAGCATGGATTGTTATCTTCCCAACCAGGATCCAGTCACTCTCAATATTCTCAGACAATAGCCAGAAGACTCAGAATCTTAAATAAAAACATTCCCTTCATACTAGAACTAAAAAGAGAGTGTTAATCAATACCTGCGCAGTCCTGGTGTGGCACTGTGGTTGAATGTGCTGGACTGCAAAGTCAGTTTGAACTTCAAGGTTAGCAGTTCAAGCTCACTAGTTGCTCCTCGGAAACCCTATACAGGGGCACTACGGAACTGACTCAATGACACTTAACAACAATAATCAGTAAATGTATTTGTTGTTTATACCCCCCTTAAGAACATATGCCTAAACTACGTTTGTGAAATTGTCTATTTATGAAATAAAGTTCTTAAACATTAAGATGTGAATTATGTTCCCAGAATATCATTATAGCAGATGGAATTGGTACCCCATTAATGGTAAAATACCTGCCTCAGGGCTTTCTCTCTACTCCTGCCACCAAGGACTGGACAAGTTACTAGCGAGTTAATCCCCAGATGAAAACTTCAGCCAATGAGCATTGGAAGTTGATGGATAAATACCCTGGCTTCTCACTTGTTAGATGAGACAAGTGTGAAGTGTGTGCTACACTGTCCTCTAGACATTGCCAATAGTTCTGAGCTTTGGTTGCCTGTTAGCACACCTTGTATTGGCTTCCTTTTTGCCTCAGTTTTTCCTTCCGTATCATTAATTTGCACTCCAGTTAGTTTCAAGGTCTACTTTTGAGGGAATACAAAATTAGGTAGCCACACACATGGATTTTGGATAGACTCAAGCCTAGCTGCCCAGATCTTGATTTTAAAAATTCTCTATAATTCAGAAAAAAATTAAAAGAGAGCTTTCCCATTGACTTTTGGGAAGTATAAACTTCTCCTATAATAGAGCAAAAATAGAGGGGTCAGGGATTGACATTCTAGTCCCAAAGGGTTGGCAGGGAAATGTCTGTTTGTCAGAAAAAAACATTCAGCAGGATTTGCGAATGTATTTATCCTCAGTAAATGAGTGCAAAATAATGAATTTTACTCCCCAGAGTGCTAACGCTACATAGTAAAAAGAGGTGGTCGGAATGCCAGCATTAAGTCAGTCCTGTATCCCATCTCAGGATAATTTATCAGCAGCAAACCTCCATCAGGACACTTTTTCCACTCTTGCCCCTGTTAGTCAGTGTATCAGGTCCATACATCCATTTAATCCATCATTGCAGTCAATGGATTGTTAGCTAAAACCTTTCGTTAGTATTTGGAACTCTTAACTGGCAAGATTGGAAAGATAGTTTCATTTAGACTAGAAAGACTCACACTAGAGTGCTAGAGAGGGGTAATACAGTTCTCGAGCTTTTTATTCACCTTCAAAGAAGAAAATAACAGCCATTCAAGACTCCAAGAGTGAAGAACAATTGACCATTTCAGGCAGCCTACAGAAGGCTCTTTTCACAGTGTTTCCACGAGACAGTGCCATGTGAGTGGAAAGAAAACAGGACTGAGAGTTAGGAGCTACAGATGTGACTCTGCTCTGCTCTAGCAGTAACAAGCTGTATGATGTTCGTAGGTCAACTTGATCCCTCCTTGGCCTTGATTCAGAAATGAGAGGAAGTTTTAAATAATTTTTCAGCTGCTTAATTCTATTTTCTAAGAACACTGCTTTTTAAATTTTTTGTTCAAGTAAGTGGTTGTTGTTAAGTGCCATTGAGTCAGTTCTGACCCATAGCAACCCTGTATAGGGTTTCCGAGGAGCTTCTGTTGAGCTTGAACCACCAACCTTGTAGTTAACCTTGCAGTTCAAATGGCTTTGCAGTCTGGCACATTAACCCACAGTGCCCACAGTGCCACACCAGGACTCCCAAGTCAGTGGTTGTACTTGTAAAAGAGGACTATGATAATCTCCTAAGAGTTGAATGTGTTCTAACAAATTGATATAAGTTTGGGAAATTTAGATTTCTGTCATTTAAAGGCCCCTTAAGCTAAACTCTAAAAACATTCCCATAATAGCCTTGATGGTAGTATTTGAAAAATATCCCATTCTTTCAGCAAGAGAAAGCCAGAACACAGGAACATAAAATGAAATTTTTTTAAATGGTTGAGACTTTACAAAGTATTAGAGGTTAGATGAATAGGAGGTTGAGATCTCTTTGCTAAGCATTTTAGAAAATCTGTATCTATAGCCATGAATAAACTGACTCAGAGCTTTGAGCATGAAGATTAATAAATTTAATTTTAAAATTGTGTAGCTTTGTATCATTTTTTCTGCAGTATCTTATTAATTCAATTTCAGAAAAATTTTCATATTTGTAAAACCTAGACCAAATTTGACTATAAAATGATCTGTTGTTTTTGTTGTTGTTAAATGCTGTCTAGTCGGTTCTGACCCACAGAGACCCTGTACAGTGTTTCTGAGGCTGGTGGGTTTGAACAGCTGACCTTTCAGTTCAAATTGACCTTGTGATCTAGTGCTTATCCTACAGCGCAAAAACTACCAGAGCCTGTTTAACTAGGAGATAGTCAATCATTTTACCATTAATTTTGTGGTTGCTGACCTAATCAGATATTTTCATTCTTATTGTATTCATTTTATTTGATTATAATTTTCTAGGAAATTAAATTTATTTGCAATAGATTTATACATAGTATTTAGGAATAAATACATTATTCTATGATCTATTGTTTCCTCTCCTTCCTTATACCACATATGACTTGTTTTGTTTTTCACCAATCATGGTTGCCAGTCTATTTTATTCATCTTTCTCAGTGAAACTGGATTATATGAAACTAAATAAGAAAAGCAATTATTGTTGGTATTCCAATTTTGAGATTTTATAGTTGAGTCTGCTGTGCAATGGGTTTCTCTTTACACATGGCCTTTCTGGCATTGAGTTTGTAGTCCTGCCAAAAATAATTCATTAAGACTGGCCTGGTGATTGGTCTCTTTTACACACCTTGCAGAAATTGGACAGGTTAGTGCACAAATGAGGTGCATAAAACTCTTGTGAGTATTGTTCATTTGCAATGCAAATTAAGTGACTGAGTGAGTCTACTTGTCACTTTTGTCATCTTGCTAGGCTCATAAAGGCTAATCCCACAGAAGCTGAAGGGGACCTCACTAACATCAAGAAGAAGAACCTGGAACAGAAAAACCCAGGGTCATTTGCTGACTAGACAGAACTCAAAATAAAGAGAAACAGTCTGAAATGGATTAAACATGCACTCAAGATAAATTGATGATTACTAGTGATTGGAATACAAAGGTTGCAACAAAGAAGGAGGATTACTAGTTGAAAAATAGAAACAATGTTGGAAATAGCATTGTAGAATTTTGCAAGACCAACAACTTCTTCATTGCAAATATCTTTTTTAAACACCATAAAAGATGACCATACACATGTACCTTACCAGCTAGAATACACAGAACTCAAATAGACTACATCTGTGGAAAAAGATGGTGTAAAAGTTCCATATCATCAGCCAAAACAAGGCCAAGGACAGACTGTACAACAGACTGTCAATTGTTCATACATAAATTCAGGATGAGGCTGAAGAAAATGAAAACAACTCCGTGAGAGCCAAAATATGATCTTGAATATATCCCACCTGAATTTAGAGCTCATCGGAAGAACTGATTTGTTACATCAGACAGTAGAAATTAAAGACTAGAAGAGTTTTGGGATGACATCAAGATCATACAGGAAGAAAGCATAAAGCCATTAAGAAGACAAGAAAAAAGGAAAAGATCAAAATGGATGTCAGAAGAAACACTGAAACTTACCCTGCAGCATAGAACATAAAGCAAATGCAAGAAATAAGGAGGTACAAGAGCTGAACAGAAATTTTCAAAGGTCAGCTTGAGAAGACAAAGTCAAAAATTATAATGAACTGTGTAAACACTTGGAGTTAGGAAAGCAAAAGGGAAGAACATGCTCAGCATTTCTCAAGTTGAGGGAACTGAAGAAAAAATTCAAACCTTGACTTGTGGTACTGAAGGATTCTATTGGCAAAATATTGAATGGTAAATAAAGCATAAAAAGAAGATGGAGGGAATACACAGAGTCACTGTTCCAAAATAAATGGTTAATGTTCAACCACTTCAAGAGGTAGCATATGATCAAGAACCAACGATACTGAAGGAAGAAGTCCAAGGTGCATTGAAGTAATTGATGGAATACAAATTGAAATCTTTCAACAAACTGATGTGGCACTGGAGACACTCACTCATCTATGCCAAGAAATCTGGAGGATAACTACCTGACCAACTAACTTGAAAAGATCTCTATTTGTGACCATTTGAAAGAAAGGTGACTCAATGGAAAGCAGAAAGCAGACAATATCATTGATATCCCTTGTGAGTAAAGTTTTATTAAAGATAATCCAAAAACAGTTGCAATAATACATTGAAAGAGAATTCCCAAAGGTTCAAGCGGGTTTCAGAAGAAAAGCTACGGACAACATTGCAAAGTATAAGTATTCCAGAAGACTTAATTGTGCTCATTGGGAATCTTCACATAGACCAAGAGGCAGTCATTCGAACAGAACAAAGGATCACTGAATGGTTTAAAATTAGGAAAGGTGCGCATACCAGGGTTATATTCTTTGATCATACTTTTTTGCTGTCTATGCTGAGTAAATAATCTGGAAGAAGGATTGTATGAAGAAAAATGTGGCATCAGGATTGGAGGAACACTCATTAACAACCTGTGATATGCAGATGATATTACCTTGTTTGCTGAAAGTGAAGAGAACTTAAAATACTTGCTGATGAAGATCAAAGACCACACACAACCTTCAATATGAGTTGCATCTCAATGGAAGAAAACAAAATCCTCACCACTGCACCAATAAACAATATTCATGTAAATGTAGGAAAGATGGAAGTTATCAAAGACTTCATTTTGCTTGGATCAGCCATCAACACTCATGGAAGCAGCAATCAAGATATCAAATGACATATTGCATTGGGCAAATCTGTTGCACAAGACCTCTTTAAAGTGTTTAAGAGCAAAGATGACAGTTTGAGGACTAAGATGCACCTGACCCAAGCCATGGCATTTTCAATAACCTTATATACATAACAAAGTTGAACAGTGAATAAGGAAGACCATGGAAGAATTGATTCATTTGAGTTACAGGGTTTGAGGAGATTATTGAAAGTACCATGGGCTGCCAAAAGAACAAACAGATCTGTGTTGGAAGATGTATAGCCAGAGTGTCCTTGCAAACCAGGATGGTCAGACTTCATCTCTCATACTTCAGACAGGTTGTCGGGAGGGACCAGTCACTGGAGAAAGATATCATGTTTGGTAGAGTGGAGGGTCAGAGAAAAAGAGGAAAATCCCCCAACAAGATGGACTGGCACAGTGGCAGAGGTATGGGCTCAGGTTAGCCCAGGACCAGGCAGTGTTTTGTTCTGTTTTACATAGGCTTGCTATGAGTTGGTACTGACTCCATGACACCTAACAACATGTTTTGACTAAACTGAGTTTCTTGATTGTATTCTTTAATCTATTGATTCTTATTTTTGGCTTATTTGATTTTTTAATTCAAACAGATATTTATCAACAGGTGTATTTTAATTATGTTTTATTAAAGTTGTATTGTGTTTCTAGGAGTTGTTTTGTTTTGCTTTTTAATTTGGCAGATAAAATGTTTGATGCATACACATAAAAAATGTTTTTAACTACTTATTGTGAATTGAGTGAAGGGAAGCAGACAAGACCATCAGCTCTACTCTCAGCCAATCTTACATCTTGCTTCATCTCAAATGACTACACTCCCTTCCAATAACATCAATCATCCTGTTTCCACCCTGTGGCTTCCCCTTTACATTTTATTTCTCACAAATGAACAAAGCAAAATTATTTGATGTACACATACAAAATGAAAAAATATAGATAGATAGACAGACAGACAGACAGACAGACAGACAGACAGACAGACAGACAGATAGATAGATAGATAGATAGATAGATAGATAGATAGATAGATAGATAGATAGATAGATTCATTTAAATGTCCAAAGAGCGCATTTTGCAAGCCAGGCTCCTGCGACAGGCTACTTAGCCTTTCTAAATCCATGCCTTCTCTATGCCATCGCCTCTGTCAGTGTCTCTAATGTTGCAGCTTTTCTGGGTAGAATCTCACTGATGAACACATTTTTGTAACTGTTGTATACTCTTTGTTTAAGAGTTTTTGTTTGGTGCTGTTGAGGTTGTTCTGAATCATAGTTACCTACCCTATGCACAGCTAAACACTGCCCAATCCTACATCATCGTCGCAATTGTTGCTATGTTGGGGCCCACTGTTGCTGCCACTGTGTCACTTGATCTCACTGAGAATCATCTTCTCTTTTGCTGACCCCTCAATTTACCAAGCATGCTGTTCTTTTCTGAGGACTGCTCCCTCCTGACAACATGGCCTAATGAGTCCCCATGATGTGATAAATGAATAAAAGGATTAACGGTGGGATGCACCACTCTTAATCCCATCATAATACTGATACCATGTCATAGAGATTCCCAAGGGTGTGGCATGCAACATCTTTTATTTTACAAGAGATAAAGGGAGAAAGAAGTATCCACTGCCACCAAGAAAGCAATCAGGAGTGAAATGCATACTTTGGAGCTGGGATCCCTGTACTGTGAAGATTCTAGATCTAGAAGCCTGATGCCAAGAAACATGGAGAACTCCAAGGAATACAAGGCCTACTGATGCTGAAAGGAATAAGGACCTTTCTCCAGAGATGGTGCTCTGAATTTGTACTTCTAGCCTCCAAACTGATGTAGAATAAATGTCTTCTATTTGTTAAAGACATGTATTTCTATTATAGCAGTACTAGATAACTAAGACACACATTTTCCTGATTTTAAACCAGTATCTCCTTGTCCTGTTCGACCTACTGCCTCTTGATCTATGTACAGATTCTTCATGAGCACAATAAAGTGTCCTAGAATACTAATTCTTTTCAATGTTGTTCATAGTTTGTTATGATCTACATAATAAAATGCCTTTACATCGTCAATAAAGCACAAGTAAACAACTTTCTGATATTCTCTGTTATCAGTCAAGATTTTCTGTCCTCATCTTTCACATCCTCTTCTGAATCACTTTGAATTTCTGGCAGCTCCCTGTTGATGTATTGCTGCACTCATTTTTCAATTATCTTCAGCAAAATTTTACTTGCATGTGATATTAGTGATGTTGTTGTTGTGTGCCATGGAGACGTGTCCAATCCATAGTGACCCTGTACAGGGTTTCCAAGGCTGTAAATCTTTACTGGAGCAGAAAGTCTTATCTATAATTCTCCCTTGGAGCAGCTGGTAGTTTCAAACTGCGATATTAGTGATACTGTTCAATTATTTCCACATTCTGCTGTGTCTCCCATCTTTGGAATGGGTACAAATATGGATCTCCTTTAATCAATTGACCATATGACATCTTTCAAATTTCTTGGCAAAAACAAATAAGGATCTCCAGCGCTGCATCAGTTTATTGAAGCATTTCCATTTGTATTCCATCAATTCCTGGAGGTTTGCTCTTTGCCAATGCCTTTAGTGCAGATTTTGTCACTTACTATCATTGGTTCTTGACTATATGCTACTTCTTGAAGTGGTTGAGTGTTTCTTTTTTGTACAGTGACTCTGTGTATTCCTTCCATCTTCTTTTGATGCTTCCTGTGTCATCTAATGTTTTCCCCAAAGAGTCTTTCACTAGTGAAACTCCAGACTTCAGTTTTTTTATTCCGTTTTTTCAACTTGAGAAGTGCTAAGCATGTTCTTCCCTTTTGGTTTTCTGGCTCCATCCAGGTTTTTGTAGATTTCATTTTAATACTTAACTTTGCCTTCTCAAGCTGTCATCTCAAATTTTCTGTTCAGCTCTTTTAATTAATCATTTCTTGCAGTCACTTAAGCTTCTATACATTTAAAAGCAAGTTTCAAAGTCTCTTATAACATCCATTTTGGTCTTTTCTTTCTTTCCTGTCTTTTTAATGAACTTTTGCCTTCTTAATGTATGATGTTCTTAGTGGCATTCCACAACTTTCTAGTCTTGAGTCATTAGAGTCTAATGCATCAAATCTGTTTTTGAAATGGTCTCTAAATTCTGGTGTGTTATTCTCAAGATCTTCTATAGTCTTCCTTATTCACTGACCCACTTTTGCATGCATATGAGGTTATGAAAATACTGTGGCTTGGTATTTTCAATAACTGTAGAAGAACTGATGCATTTGAGCTATAGTGTTGGAGGAGAATATTGAAAGTACCATGGACTGCCAAAAGAACAAATATATCTGTGTTGGAAGGAAGTACACCCAGAATGCTTCCTGGAAGCCAGGATGGCCAGACTTCATCTCTCATACTTCAGACATATTGTCAGAAGGGACCAGTACCTGGAGAAGGATATCATGTTTGGTAAAATGGAGGGTCAGAGTAAAAGAGGAAGACCTAATGATATGGATTGGTACAGTGGAAGCAGCAGTAGGTTCAAATGTAGCAATGGTTGTAAGGTTGGTGCAGGATTGACAGTGTTTTGTTCTGTTGCGCATAGGCTTGCTATGAGTCTGGACCAACTCGATGGCACCTAACAGTAGCAACAACAATACATAAGTTCATATTTTGACTTGTTTTCATTTTCTTCCACTTCAGACAAAATTTACATATTAGAAATTGATGGTCTGGTCAAAGATTAGACCTTGGCCTTGTTTCGGTTGATAATATTGAGCATCTCCATTGTCTTTTCCCACAGATATAGTCAGTTTTATTCCTGGGTATTCTATTTGGTAAGGTCCAAATATACAGATATTGTTTATGTTGCTGAAAACAGGTATTTACAAAGAATAAGTCACTGGTCTTGCAAAATTGATCTCCAGCATCAATTCTATCACCAAAGCCATATTTCCAACTCCTTATCATTTTTCTTGGTTTCCAAGTTTTCCAATCACCAGTAATTAGTAATGCATCTTAGTCATTGTTTGGTCATCTGTAGGTTGAACAATTTGGTAGCATTATTCAATTTCATCATCATTGACTGGAGTGGTTGATGCATAAATGTGAATAATAATTATACTAATAGGTCTTCCTTGTTACTCACCACCATCAAGCCAATTCCTACCCAAAGCGACCCTGTTGGGCAGCATAGAACTGCTCCTTAGGGTTTCTGAGGCTACAAATTTTTATGGCAGCAGAGATCTCATCTTTCTAGTAGGTATGTGGATAGTATCCTTTCACAGAAAATATAGATCTTGAAATGTCCTTTTTGATGAAGAATGTAAAGCCATTTCTCTTCAATTTGTTCTTCCCAGCATAGTAAGCTATAGGGTTGTTGGATGCAAACTGGCCAACACATTTCCATTTCAACTCATTACTGCCCATGATAGAATTTTGTAAGACCAAAGACTTATACAGTGAAGTGCCTTTTTTAAACAACATAAAAGATGACTTGATACTTGGAACTCACCAGATGGCATACACAGAGATAAAATGGATTACATTAGTGGAAAGAGATGATGGAAAATTCCATATCATCAGCACAAACACAAGGCCAGGTAATTGTGGAACAAACCACCAATTTCTCGTCTGTAAGTTTAGGATGAAGCTAAAGAAAATTTAAACAAGTTCACGAAAGGCAAAATTTGACCTTTAACATATCCCACCTGAATTTAGAAATCATCTCAAGAATAGATTTGATGTGTTAGACACTAATGAAGAGTTGTGAGACGACAACAAGAACATCATACAGGAAGAAAACAAAAGGTCATTAAGAAGACAAGACAGATGTAGCATAGATGAGTGAGTGCCTCCCATGCTGCCTCACTTTCTTGAAAGATTTCAATTTTTATTCCATCAAATCCTGGATCCTTGTTCTTTGCCAATTCCTTCAATTCACCTTGGACTTCTACCTTCAGTATCATTGGCTCTTGATCATCTATGACAAGAATTTTGGAAGACAACAATCCAGCTGACTGATTGGAAGAGATCTGTATGTGTGCCCATTCCAAAGAGAGGTGACCCAAAGGAATGCGAAAATCATCAGACAATATCTTTGATATCCCATGCCAGTAAAGTTTTACTAAAGGTAATACAGAAATGGCTGCAAGCATACATTGACAGAGAACTTCCATTAGTTCAAGGTGGATTCAGAAGAGGACTTGGAATAAGGGAAATCATTGCTGATACCCAATGGATCTTGGCGTCGGTATCGACTCAATGTCCACTAACAACAACAACATCAGGAGGGCCCAATCCCTCCTGACACCATGCTTGGTAAAGTGGAGGTTCTGTGAAAAAGAGGAAGGCCCCCAACAAGATGGATTGGCACAGTGGCAGCAGCAATGGGCTCAAGCTTAATGATTGTGA
>NW_006408598.1:4104286-4104789 GCF_000296735.1 Chrysochloris asiatica
GGTCAGTATCACAGCAACACACAAGCCACCACAGTATGACAAACTGAAAAACTCGTGGTGGTGGTTATCGAACAGTACTAGGAATCCTGGTGCACCATTATAGGATAAGTGCTCAACCGTAAGGTCTGTTTGATCTGCAGGGAAAGCCTATACAGGGACTCTATCAGTCGGAACTGATTCAATAGCAGTTAACAGCAACAACAATATATATTAGTAGAATAGGAGCCCTGATGTGGTGCTATGGGTTAATGCACTGGACTGCAAGGTCAGTTTGAACTGCAAGGTCAGCAGTTCTAGCTCACCAATCATTCCTCAGAAGCCTTATACACAGTCGCTATGAGTTGGACTCTCTATGGCACTTAACAACAACTATATAGAATAGGAAATAATTTATTAGTATCTATTATTATTATTCCTTATTCACGGTCTTCCTTATTCAGTCCAGCTTTTGCATGCATAAGAGGTTATTGAAAATACCATGGCTTGGGTCAGGCGCACCTTAG
>NW_006408598.1:4105034-4118598 GCF_000296735.1 Chrysochloris asiatica
AATAGATCCGTTTTGGAAGAAGTGCAGCCAAAGTGCTCCTTCAAGGCCAAGATGGCCAAACTTCATCTCTCATATTTGGACATATTTTCAGGAAGGACCAGTCACTAGAGAAGGATATCATGTTTAGTAGGGTGGAGGGTCCAAGAAAAAGAAGACCCCCCATGAGATGGATTGGCTAAGTGGCAGCATCAATGGACTCAAGCGTGGCAAAGTAGTAAGGTTGGCCCAGGATCTGGAAATGTTTTGTTCTGCTGTGCATAAGGTCACTATGAATTGGTACCGACTCCATGGCACTTAACAACAACAACATTATTATTCTTTCCTCTGCTTGCTTTTTAAATTTTATTTCGTTTTGCTAATGTTAATGTTCCTACTTTTGCTTCACTTTGACTTGATGTCCTAGCATATTTTTGGCAAATCCTTTATTATTGAACCACAAAGTCAGCAATCCAAATCTACCAGCTGCTCCTCAGAAACCCTATACAGAGTTGCACTTAACAATAGCAACAACATTCTTTCTCACAATAACCTTTGAAATAGGGGAGGAGAGACAACAATCTCATTTTAAACATGACAGCCTTGAGCTTAGAAAGGGGATGATGTGTCCAAAATCATCTGGCTAGTAAGTCACAAAGCAGGACAGGGATTCAAGTGGCCTGACATTCAATCCAGGAATTTTATATTACTCACTCCATGTCTAGTTTCACTACCCAGGGTGTTTCTCAAAACTGGGGTTTGATTTTCTAAGTTTCAAAAAGCATATCAAACACAATGTTCCACCATAAATGAGAAAAATATCTCTTCTTCTTTTATCTAGTTAGTAAAAAGAAAAAAAAAAATAAAATAAATGGAATTCTCAGATACTCAGTGGCCATTCCTCTTATTAGCCCGTGATATTTTGTCAGTATCTATAGTATTTAGACAAGTGTTCAGTCATATACACAAGCCTGTGAGAAGCTTGAAATCCATATGATCCATTCTGAATCACAGGCCACATTTACTGGATCAAAGAGATTCATGGATAATTATCTCCAGCTTCACTTACAATTTCAATAACATTTGTCTCAAAAGTTTATCTTTTGTAAAAACTACAGCACAGAAAGGGAATCGGCATCATTTCAGCATGAGCATTTTCAGTATGTTGAATAACAGACTAGACACTCATTACATTCTACTTATACCAGAGGAGGGTCAAATCCACCCAAAGGCCTAGCAGAAGAAAGTCCTGGTGATTTACTTCCAAAACCAAATCAACCATTGAAAACCCCACACAACAGGGTCACCATGAGTCAGAACCAATGGAACCAGTTTTGTGGATTATGCCGAGGGAGGTAATAGTTTAGAACCCCATACTACTACTACTTTAACAGGAAAAAGAGATTAAATCAGTGGCCGAGAACAATACTTCTCAATCTTTAACATTTATCAGGATATGAAGCAAGTTTCAATGGGGGTGGGGGGAGATGGGGGCTGTTGAAACATAATTGCTGGGTCCCCACTCCCAGAGATTCTGATTCAACAAGTCTGGCATGGCCCATTTTTCTACATTTCTGTGAAACTTCTAGGACCACAGGCTTAGAAGTTATGTAGTTGGGCCAGCAAGCATAGAGTAATGAGTTATTTTCAGGCTTTCTCTGTCTGTTCTGTTATACCCTTCTCTTTGCTACCTCTAAGCCCAGAAACCTTTCTGGCTCTTAGCTTCTTGTTGTTTGGTGTCATTGAGTCAGTTCTGATTCCTAGTGACCCCATATAAACAGAATGAAATGCTGCCCAATGTATGCCATCATCACAGCTGTTGCTGTATTTGAGTGCATTGTTGTAGCCAGTGTGTCAATGCATTTCATTGAAGGTCTTCGTATTTTTCACTGATCCTCTACATTTTTCTAGCTCTTAATAATTCTTGCATAAGGTAAGGTCAACTACTGAAGTTAACACCAAATTTCTGAGGTCCTTTTATTTTCATAGGATGTATTTGAATACCAAAACCCTTAAAAACTGAAATGAAGGATCCTAGAAGTAAAGGAACTGATGCACAAGGGGAAATTCTGCATCTCTGCACATCCCAAGCTACTCAATGAAGGTAGCTACATACCTCATGTGCAGTTTAAGCTGGCTCTTATGTTCTTAGGTGTCCCTGAGTGGCACAATGGTTAAGTGCTCAGTTATCAACTGCAAGGTTGGCTGTTCAACCCCACTCTTCGTTGCCACAGAAGAAAGACTAGGCAATCTTCTTTGAAAACCCTATGGATTACAGTTACATTATGCAACATTTAGATACCATAAGGTGGAACTGATTCTGCATTTTTTTTCCCTTTTTCTTTTCAGAGGAGTCCTGGTGTGGCACTGTGGGCTAATGTGCTGGACTGCAGAGTCAGTGTGAACCCCAAGGTCTGCCATTCAAGCTCACCAGCTGCCCCTCAGAACCCCTATACAGGGTCGCATTTTTTTTTTCCTTTTTCTTTTCAGAAGGGCTGAGCACACTGGGAATACGCAAGAGGAGATGGATAAAGATTTTCTTTTAATTTTGTTTTTTAGGCCGGATCTTCTTGAAAATATTCACCTATGTGCTCTTAACAATAGAATTTATAATGCATGTTTCATAAAAGTAGAAAAGAAAGTATCTTGGGATAAGGAAGGAAGTTGTAAATTACTCCTAGAGTACATGAAAGAACATTCAATGCATTGCCTTCACAATGGCCAAGTCCAAAGAGACTGCACAAAATCCTGTGAAAATCTTGGCAGGGAAGCTTTGTGTTCTATGGAGCGAAGGTTCAGGATCAGTAGAAAGTGGGACATAATTGAGAGACACTGGGACTGAAATAACAACAGTGCTGTCTCCATCCAAAAATAATCAAAATCGTAACAACCCCAAGGGGTCAGACCTTAGCTTTATTCTGTTGCAGCAGCAATATCAAGTCTTAAGCTATAAAGCTCTGTAATATCTACCTGCATCATTTACTTTCAGCTGATGCAAACAAAGGCCACAAGATAGCCTACTTACCTTAGAGATTCACCTACATTTGAGTTTGAAAGCCAAGAATGTCAGAAGAGACAGAGAACAAAGGGAGTGGGGCGATGCTTGGCCTCATTTATTCAAAATTCATAATAAAAGCATTTCTCTTAATCAATTTTTTTCTTCCAAATTCTGTTACTTGAAATAAAATTCTTGGTGTACATTGTATCATAAGGGGAGTGTGGTAGCTCTATGGAAAAAGCACTCTCCACAAGGTCATCAGTGCAAGTCCACCAGCTGCTCCGAGGAAGTTAGATGATGCTTTCTGCTCTGGTAAAGATTTGCAGCCTTGAATACCCTATACAGAATCACTATGAGTCAGAACCAACTTGATGGCACTTAACAACAACAACAAGAACATAGTATCATAATCAATGGGCTGCATATTTCACACCCACTCATCTCTGAATACCTTGAAGGCAAGAAGTATTCCACAATCATTTATTCGTACCCAGCATCTGGCCTAGCTCCTAGGACACAGAAGGGTGGATTAACCATTCTTGCTGTGGTTCCACTGGGTCAAACCTAGTACTGCAGAGTTTTGTCTAATGATTGC
This sequence comes from Chrysochloris asiatica, assembly GCF_000296735.1. NCBI lineage: Eukaryota > Metazoa > Chordata > Mammalia > Afrosoricida > Chrysochloridae > Chrysochloris > Chrysochloris asiatica. The sequence continues at coordinate 4,108,604 of NW_006408598.1, forward strand.
AACTGGACAGGAAGGTACTTCCATTTTATCCAGCATTGAGGAAAGGAAGCCTATTCATAGGATTCAAATGTTGAATGCCTATCATGTGTCAGCCACTTTGCATACACCATCTCATTCAACTTATACAATTCTGTGAAGTAGGAGCGATTACTGTCAAGTTATAAACATGGTAACTAAGGTTTGCAGGCATGCTTTTTCTAGGGTCTCACAGCTATGAAAACAAAGGGCAGGATTTCCCTGCAGATTCCTTAGTGTCTAAGGTCTTATCATCTTTATTCGCCATCTTCCCATTTTCCTGATTCATGGGAATGTAAAGGCCTCAGTAAAACAGCAAAAACACACTTGAAGGGTCTCCTTCATTACTCAGCAGCTTTAATAACATGGCTAAAATTAACAGCAACATAAGCTAAAAACATGGAGCAAACTGTCCCCTCCCTAACCTGAACTGTTTCTTCCTTATAGCTGCATCATTTACTTTCAGCTGATTTAATCTAAATTTATTAATTTACTTTCAGTCTTGATTTAATCTATATTTATCGAGCAAGTTCTCCATACTAGACATCATACCAGGCACTGAAAAAAACACTAAGCAGATACTTTAATCATATTTCAGGAGTTCCCAACTGTCAAAGAAAAAACTCAGTGGACAATTTTTCAGCACTGAGTGGAGTTTTTAAGTGCAACGAAGTATGAAACTCAGCTTTCAGAATAACTATTCATAAAAATAAAATCAGAAATTGGCATGTATTCAAAACCCTTCAGATTTCTCTGACTACTCAGAGCTGCTGCTCTTTTCTACCTGTGTGCCCACTCCAATAGCTCAGCTGGAACATTCCAGCCCATCCCTATAATGGCTATGCAAGCCAGGTAATGGAAATGGAACCATCGTCAATCACCAACCAATACAAAGTTCAAAGGTCAGTCATCAGCCTGAAAATTGAAGCTTACAGTTTTCCAGGATTCTCAAGGACCAGTTTTGGAACACTATCAGAAAAAAGGTTCAACAATCACCAATGCTCCTTAGAGTGATGTGCTAACTGAAAAGCTGAAGCCGAAGCTTTGGATTAAAAGCAGAGGACTGCTATGCAAGGGCATTGTGATCTTGCATGACAATGTTCACCTACACACCTCTGCCCACATTGTTGACACGCTGCAAAATTTTGAGGTATTAAAGTATCTCCCTATAGTCCTGATCTTGCTCCATCGAACAGTCACTGGCATGGTACCCTGAAAGCAGCCCTTTGAGGACAATGATTCACCTCTGATGAAGAAGTGAAGCCAGCGGTGCATCAACAACTCGCAGCTCAGCCTAAAACAATTTTTAATAAGGCAATATGAATGCTTGTTGGCAGATGGTCAAAGTGTATTGGAAAGTAAGGAGATTATGTCAAAAATGATGTATTTATCATTTCTAAAAGTTGATTAAAATATGTTCTACAGCCAGAGTGCAGATACGTTTTGACTCACCTTGTACATATTGTTATGTATGGTGGGAAAACTTTCCAACTTTGTGTTCAATGACATCATGTTAATAATTTTTAAATGGTTAGGTTGGTGGAAATATTTACAGGATGATACGCAGCAAAAATTACAATTTAGTGTTCATCCCCCAGAAAGCCTATTGTTAGATACTTAACCAGCACAACATTTGGAAGGGGTTTTGCTTACAGAACATTGTAGGCAGCATAAACTTAGCCACAGGCACAAAGCAAATGCAGACATAAACACAGATGCAAAGGAACCTCAGGGGAGACAGGTGCAGACAAGACAACTTGAGGATTCCCTCTACAGTCATGTGGCACTAATACCAGGGGGGCTCGAGATGACTTGAGGTAACTTTCTCAGCCATGCCACAGAGACTGGCCCACAGGCCCTGTGATCTGGTCATGAAGGGGAGACTCAGCCTTCAGAGATTTCCCACATAGCCAAACACATACCACCCAAAACAAAGACTGGTAGCAAGTCCTCAGTATGTGCCACTGACAGAAGAGTCTAGAAAGAAATTAAGATAGAAATAAACCAGATCCTCTATGGACCCAAAATAATCAAGATCCTGAGGTGAATTTTTTCACAATTAAATGTTGTTATTCATTTGGCAACTAAGAACTGTTTTAGGCTTTCAGATCTTGAGGAAATAATCTTTAGTGCAATAATTTCCAATAGAACTTTCTGTAATGATAGAAGTGTTATTTCAATATGCACCACTCCAAGTGGTAGCCAGTTCATCTAGCTGTTGAGCACTTGAAATAACATTAATACAATGTAGATAGTGAATTTTAAGTTTTATTTAGTTTCAATTGCTCTAAATTTACATTTACATGATTGCATTTGGTTTTGTTGTTGTTGTAAGTGCCATTGAGTCAGTTCTGACTCACAACCACTCTGCAAAGGGCTTTTGAGAAGCAACTGGTGGGTTTGTACTGCCAACCTTGTGTTTCATAGTCCAGTGTCGATCCTATTAGCTATCATATTGGACTATGGATGCAGCTCTGGCAAATTTGACATTTGGAAGCAGAATTCAATCAGGGTGGATGTAGTTAATAAAGTCAAGATGATAATTAATAAACTAAAGTGCACTTCCCTTGTGTGGCTGAAGTTTTTATCTATGTATATATTCTTCTTTAAATGTTTTACTGACTTTTTTAAAATTTGCAAATCTTTCATACTCTTTACATCAACCTCAGAAGCTTAGAGACCTCTGCTAAAGAAATATGTCTAGTCATGAGTTACTGTTTTCAACTTTTATTGTTATTTATTTAATTTAATCATATTAAACTAAATAAAACAGTCTTAGAAAGTCTATACAGGGTTGCTATGAGTCAGAACTAACCTGACGGCATTTGAAAATAACAAATAAAACTCTTCAGGTTGCAGATCTATGATTATGGATTCCTAAAGAGTCCTTTCATTTCTGTTAGATTTCTTAAAATGTCAGTTCCATGGTGCAACTGGTAGTTCGAAACTACCAGCCGTTACACGGGAAAAAGATGAGGCTTTCTGCTCCCATAAAGATTTACAGCCTCGGAAACCCTGTACAGGGTCGCTCTGAGTTGGAACCGACTCCACGGCACATCACAATAACAACAAAGAGTCCTTTCATTTCTGTTAGATTTCTTAAAATTTCAGTTCCATGGTTCAACTGTGCCACTTCCAGCAGCATCCTCAGACATGGTCCTCCTGAGACAAGACGGGAGGCACCTGGCTGAGTTCACCTAGCTCCTATCACGAGTTTCATCAGCCTAGGATGAACTTTAGTCCCATCCCTAAATCCATCCTCACCTAGGCAGGGAGAAAATTATACCTTCCAACTTGTTTCATCATAGACTCTGCCAGGGGCTTAATGTATTACAATATCAGTTGGATCCCTACCATATTTACCCTGACACTGTGACTATAGCACTTCCCAATCACTTGGTTTTCACCCTTGTCTTCTCATCTATGCTGATTCTGGGTCTGTGACCAGCAGTCTGGATCATGTGGAACTATGATAATCCTTCACTCAGCTGCTGGTTAGGGTCCTCCATCAAATTGTACCAACACAATACCTGGAGGATTGTGGCAGCATGGTCTACCTTCCAGTTCCAACGTTCTTGTATTCTGAGGACAACCAACTTGTGTTTAGTTTGCCATTGTACAAGGTAAAAGTAGACATCAATCCATCTTTTGAAAGAAGTCCTTCAAGAAAGACTTCTTAGCTAAAGATGAGTTGGGTTTGTAGTTGTTTAGTACTGTTGAGTTGGTTCTGACTCAAAACAAGTCTGTATAGGTTTTCAGAGGAGCAGTTGGTGGGTTTGGGTTTGAACTGCTGACCTTGAGGTTAGATGTCTAGTGTTTATCCTACAGCACCACACCAGGACTCTGTCGAATCCTCATGCTCACCATGATTATGCAATAGTACATTGTCAGGGAACTGCCAGACGTTCAAACCAGATTAAGAAGAGGATATTGAACCAGGGATATAATTGCTGATATCAGATGGATCTTGACTGTAAGAAAAAAATACCAGAACAATATTTACCTGTGCTTTATCAACTACACAAAGGCTTTCAATTGTTTGGATTATGACAAGCTATGGACAACATTGCAGAGAATGAGTATTCTGGAACACTTAATTGTGCTCATGAGGAGCCTGTACATGGACCAAGAGGCAGTTGTTTGAACAGAACAAGGGAACACTGAATGATTTAAAATTAGGACAGGTGTATTCTAGGGTTGTATTATTTCATCATACTTAGTCAATCTGTATGCTGAACAAATAATTCAAGAAGATAGACTATATGAAGAAAAACATCACATCAGATTTGGAGAAACACTCATTAACAACCTGTGATATGCAGATGATACAACCTTACTTTCTAAAAGTGAAGAGGACTTAAAATACTTACTGATGAAGATCAAAGAGCACAGCCTTCGCTATGGGTTGTACCTCAATGCAAAGAAAACAAAAATCCTCTCCACTGGACTAATAACATCAAGATAAATTGTGAAAAGACTGAGGTTGTGAAAGACGTCATTTTGCTAGGATCAACCATCACCACTCTTAGAAGCAGCAGTCAAAAAATCAAATGTATCAGTGATGGTGAGGATGGCGCCAGATTGGACAGTGTTTCATTACATTGTACATAAAGTTACTATGATGTGGTAACAACTCAATGGCATCAAAAAACAACATGGTTACCATGAGAAGACCTCCATGTTAACTTTCAGAAGAACTCAGAAAATATTTGAGGCTAAGTGGAGTTGTATTACTAACAATGCAAAACAACTGGCCTCCCAGAATAAAGCAGACTATGGGATATGGCACTGGACTGCAAGGTTGGTTTGAACTGCAAGGTCAGTGGTTAAAATTCACAAGACACTCCTCGGAAACTCTATACAGAGTTGCTATGAGTCGGAACCTATTCGAGACAGCACTTAACAACAACATATATAGTTTGGACTTCTCATATGACTCTGTAAGATAACACAGGACCAAAAGTTCAGTTTGAACCAGGAGGTCAACCATTCAGACTCACCAATCACACTCCTTGGAAACCCTATACTGTGTTGCTATGAGTTGGAACCAACTAGAGATCACTTAACAACAACAACATACATAGTTCATTTAGTAAAAGAGAGCTTGTTTTTTTTATGAGCTAGTATCTTTGTGTCCTTATTTATATTTTTGTAGTCAGGTTTATTGAAGTATAAAGAAAACACAGTAAAATTCGTCTTTTATGGCATACAGCTCTATAAGTATTGACAGATGCATACAGTCATGTAACCATCATCACAATTGAGATAGAACACTTCCAACACAATAAAAAACTCCCTCTGGTTCCTTTGTAGTCAAGCCGTTCCCCTGCCCCCAGGCAACTATTGATCTGTTTTCTCCCCCATTGTTCTGCCTTTTCCAGAATGGCATATAAATGGACTCATCGCCTTTTTAGTCTGATGACTTTTATTTCACTTACTGTGTCTGAGTTAAGAATGGAAACTTCAGTTTTACTTTTTCACAGTCTAGCTAATGCATCTAGGACATGTGGCAAGTGCTACACAAAGTTGTGTCCAGGTAGCAAAAGAGATACCCCCTAACATGGCCAGTAGGTCATGGGAGATCTCTCAGATGAAGAAATGCTTGCTGTTGTTAAGTGTCTTCAAGTTGGTACTGACTCCTAGTGACCCTGTATAGGATTTTCAAAGAGTGGCTGGTGAGTTTGAACTGCCAACCTTGTGGGTCAAACTGACCTGGAGGTCCAGTGCTTTATCCCACAATGCCACACCAGGACTTTATTGTTGTTGTTGTTACTTACCTCCAAGTTGGTTCCCACTCTTACCAACCCTGTATAGGGTTTCCAAGGAGCAGCTGGTGAATTTGAACCACCGATCTTGCAGTTCAAACTGACCTTGCAGACCAGTGCTTTATCCTACAGTGCCATACCAGGACTCTATTAGACTGGGGTAAAATAACACCAGTTACTACTGTAAGGAAAGAACCTTTGAGCTAGAAGAAACCAGTTGTCTATGACTTGGAGATATTAAATCAAAAATACTTCCATTTAAAAAGAGGAGCTACTAATAGCAAAGGATCCTGTATTTTAGACAAGTATAAAAACTTTGACACACAAGTAAATATAATACATGTTTCTAACTAGCAAGGATTTCAACTTTATTTCAGTGTAAATTCTTCTATTAACTTTGGTAGTGATAAAGAGGAAAATATCTTTCACAGTGGAAATATGCCATTTGAACAGACGAAGTCTCTAGCAAACCTGCTTTGACTTGAGGATGTAGAGAGATGAGGCAACGGATGGGGAAAATTTCAGCTCTAAAATGTTTCCCCATATATAAATGGAAGCAGAGCATTTTTTAGTTGTTATTACATGTTTATGGGAATGCTAATAGGACAAAATTGGAAAACTAATCTGCAAAGTTTTGAGGCAAGTGTTTTCGCTCCATGAGCGAAAGATGGAGTAGTCGGCTTTCATAAAAATTAAGGCTTGAGACTTCCAGAAATATGGTAGATTAGGCAAACCCTCTACAACAAAGACAGGAGAGACCAAATGAAACACATATGAATGATAATCCTGAATACGGACTAGGAGGAGGAACAAAAGAAGTGAGAAAGGAGACATGTGGGTAAACTGTCATGTCAACAGACATGGTGCCGCCATTTTTTATTTTTTACAAGCACTATCCCATTGAGACGATGGCCTGGCAATATAAACACAGTGGCTACGAAGAGAAAGGCAGGCTCGTGCTTTGTTCTCCACACCTTTCTGGTAATCCCCATGAGCAAGTGACACTCCCCTGCCCTGGAAAGCTCCTGTTATTCTGGGATGGAGCTGGAGTAGGCATATCTTCCCCACATCTCAGGAGCCTGACTCTGCACCATCAGAACTACAAAATGAGTAATGCCAGGTCCTGGTCACCGCTGGAAGGCCAAGAACTCTTTCCATAACCAGCTGCCTTGCCCCCAGCTGCCTTCTAGGCCTGAAAGGATTCTTTTCAGAAACAAGTACTCTGACCTCAGCAAATTACTGAGCCAGCACAAACTATTTCCGGATTAGGTTCCCTGACCCCAGATAACATTTAGACCTGCAGAAACTCCAAAATCTAAGACCAAGCATTCTAATCTGTCACACTCGGGAGCTCTTTGGCTAACAGAGAGTGCCAGTCCATAGTGGGTACCCTGTTCTCCACAGTTTTCTTCTCTCGGGGTTGTGCCTCTGCCCCACTTTTCTCCTTTCTTTCTTATTTTGTTTTCCTTCTCTTGGATTTTATTCTTTCTTTATTTTTTCCTTCTTTACTTCAGTTACTCCTTTCTTTTTTCGTTTCCGTTCTCCTTTCTCTTTTTAATTTTTTCTCTTACTATTCTTTTCCCCCTCACTAGGTGTGGCGCTGTGGGTTAATGAGCCAGACTGCAAAGCCCTTTGAACTTTGAGCAAGATCGGTGGTTCAAGCTCACCAGCTGCTCCTTGGAAACCCTATACGGGGTTTATATAGGTCAGAATCAACTTGATGGCACTTAACAACAATAATCGTTTTGATTATTATATTTTTATTTTTTCTTGTTTTTCTTTTACTTTCCTTTTTTTTCCTAATTATTATATTCTTTTTCCATACTGTTCTTTGTCTGATTTCTACATTATTTTCTTTTTTTAAAATCTCTTGATTTTGTTTTGTTAATACTGTTCCACCGGACAGGACTCATGCCCATACAGCCCAATAACACCCATAGCTTCATCAGCCCCACTTATTTGGGCCACTATTCACTCCTATGTGGTTGTTGTTGTTGTTGTTGTTGTTGTTGCTAGGTGCCACTGAGTCAGTACCGACAAATATTGATCCTATTCACAATAGAATGAAACACTTCCAAGTCGTGGGCTAACCTCACAATTGTTGCCACACTTGAGCCCATTGATGCTGCCACATTGCCAATCCATCTTGCTGGGGGTCTTCCTCTTTTTCTCTGACCCTCCACCTTACCAAACATGATATCCCTCTCCAATGACTGGTTCCTCCTGCAATATGTCCTAAGTATGCGAGGCAAAGTCTGGCTATCTTCCAATACGGATCTGTTGGTTCTTTCGGTAGCCCATGGCACTTTCAATATTCTCCTCCAACACCATAACTCAAAAACATCAATCTTCTACGGTCTTCCTTATTCACTGTTCAACTTCCACATGCATATGAGGTTATTGAAAATACCATGGCTTGAGTCAGGCGCACCTTAGTTCTCAAGCTGACATCTTTGCTCTTCAACACTTTAAAAAGATCTTGTACAGAAGATTTGCTTAATGTAATACGTTTTCTCATTTCTTGGCTGCTGCTTCCATGAGTGTTGACAGCTGATCCAAGAAAAACGCAGTCTTTGACAATTTCAATCTTTTCTCCATTGATAAGAATGTTGTTTATTGGTCCAGTGGTGAAGGGTTTTGTTTTCTTTACACTGAGATGAAATCCATACCGAAGGCTGTGTTCTTTGATATTCATCAGTAAGTATTTTAAGTCCTCTTCACTTTCAGGAAACAAGGTTGTATCATCTGCATATTACACGTTAATGAGTCTTCCTCCAACCCTGATGCCATGTTTTTTTTTACATATAACCCAGCTTCTCAGATTATTTGCTCAACATACAGATTGACTAAATATGGTGAAAGAATACAACCTTGTCACACACCTTTCCTAATTTAAACAATTCAGTGTTCCCATGTTCTGTTTGAACAACTGCCTCATGGTCTGTGTACTGCTTCCTCATGAGCACAAATAAGTGTTCAGGAATACTTTTAGTTTACAATGTTGTCCATAACTTGTCATGATCCACACAATCAAAGATCTTTGTAGAGTTAATAAAGCACAGGTAAATATCTTCCTGGTATTCTTTACTTTCAGCCAATATCTAACTGATGTCAGCAATGATACCACTCATTCCACAGCCTCTTCTGAATCTAACTTGAACCTCTGGCATTTCTCTGTCAATATATGCTTGCAGCCGCTTCTGTATTACCTTTAGTAAAACTGCACTCGCATGGGATATCAAGGATATTGTCTGATGATTTCCGCATTCTGTTGTGTCACCTGTTTTGGGAATGGGCACAGATACGGATCTCTTCCTATCAGTTGGCCAGATAGTTGTTTTCCAAATTTTTTGGCATAGATGAATGAGTGCCTCCAGTGTCGCCTCACTTTCTTGAAATATTTCAATTTTTATTCCATCAATTCCTGGTGCCTTGTTCTTTACCAATTCCTTCAATGCACCTTGGACTTCCTTCAGTATCATTGGCTCTTGATTACATGCTACCTCTTGAAGTGCTTGGATATTGATCATTTCCTTTTGGTACAGTAAATGTGTATTCCTTCCATCTTCTTGTAATGCTTTTGGCATCATTCAATAATTTGCTCAGAGAATTCTTCAATAAAGAAGGTTTCAAGTTGAAGCTTGAATTTTTCCTTCAGTTCCCTCAGCTTGAGAAATGCTGAGCATGTTCTTCCCTTTTTGTTTTCTAACTCCAGATCTTTCCACATTTCATTGTAATATTTGACTTTGTCTTCTCAAGGTTACCTTTGAAATTTTCTGTTCAGCTCTTGTACCTCCTTATTCTTCCATTTGCTTTAGCATCTATACGCTGCAGAGCAAGTTTCTGAGTCTCTTCTGACATCCATTTTGTTATTTTCTTTCTTTCTTGTATTCTTAATGACTTTTTGCTTTCTTCCTGTATGATGTTCTTGATGTCATCCCACATCTCTTCTGGTCTTCAGTCTTTAGTGTCTAATTATCAAATCTGTCCTTCTGATGATCTCTAAATTCAGATGAGATATATTCAAAGTGATCTGTCGGTTTCTCATACTGTGGTGGTTGTGAGTTGCTGTGATTCTAGAAGCTATGCCACAGGTATTTTAAACACCAGCAGGGTCACCCACAGTGGACAGGTTTCAGATGAGGTTCCAGACAAAAATAGACTAGGAAGAAGGAGAGACAAACTACTTCTGAACATTTAGTCACTGAAAACCTT
>NW_006408598.1:4126591-4161228 GCF_000296735.1 Chrysochloris asiatica
TTAGAGAACTCTCAAATGATGAGGCAGTTAATCAGATTTCGAGATAGAGTAGATTCTTTTAAATGAGGGAAAAAAATGAATACACATGTCATTTATGTGAAGGGGAAGGAAAAATACAATTTAAGAGACACATAGGCTGAACAGGTGTGGAAGGGAGAGTTGAAGAATACCCACAAATTTACAGAAGAGCATGGGAGTGCCTGGTGACTACTATCAACTTCTGTGAAATGGATTACATTAGATGATCCTGGACACAGTAGACTAAAACATGGGACAAAACTCAAAACCATAAAACATACCAGGCTTACTGGTCTTATAGAGAACTGTGGGACCCCATAGACTTGCTTATCATTCAGCTCTGGAACTGAATTCCGCCCTGTGGCTCAGTTTTCAGCCAAATAATAGACAGGCTTACACGGGGAACAATAACACTAGAGAGGTATATGCACTTTAGAATAACCAACTAGAAGATCAAAAGGGCAGCATTTACCAAAGGACAAAGTTTAAAAGAGTTCGAAAAGAAGGAAGGGAAACAGAAAACATAGGGAGCAAGTACGATAAGTGATGCTACATTTAGGGTATTTTAATCAATGAGATGAAACAAAGTATGTGTGAATTGTTGACTGTAAAACTGATGATCCACTCTGGAAGTAGTCACCCAATTCACCCTAAAAAGTAAAAGAAATTTTAAACTCTTGAAAACCCTATGGGGCAGTTCTACTCTGTTCTCTGAGATTACTATGAATCAGAATTTACTTAATGCTAGCGGGCTTGCTTTTTTGTTTTTTTAGGGGTTGGTTTAACTGTTTGAAAATGAGGGAAATGTACATGACATTATAAGGGCAATATGTCCCTAAGTTGGACATTCATAACCCAGGGACTGCCTGTATTATAACATGTAAGCTGACATCAAAACCACTGCACTTATGGAAACTTGCCACATACAGTAATGGGCCTTGAATAAGAGCCCTGTTCACAGTACCAGAATTCATGATCTCAATGTAGGTTTTTGTCTGGGCAGTATGTGGAGAGGTAGAGAGAGAATCTAGGAGGCCAGATGTTCAATCGCTCTCTTCACCACAGAAGCCAACTGAGTCACTGAAACTGTGATTATAACAGTGAAAAGAAAAGAGACAATAAAGCTCACATCAATTCTGATAGTCTTCTTGTACTTCTATTATATTTGTCTCTTGCCAAACTCTGCCTTTATTACAGGGCAAAGAGTCCCGTGTAGTCCTTCAAATCAAATGTTATTTTAGTCTAGTTAACCTTAGACCATTGGTAAAACTATGGTAAATGAGGGGAAAACCATGTGTTCTGAATGACATCAAAGTGTTTCCTGAAGGAAATTTTCTCCAGTTGTCCACATTCCTTACTGTCTCTCAGCTCCCTAAGTTATCTTTGTGGTGTGTCCATCTTCTGCCTTATTGAGGAACTTATCACCACCATCACCACCACTATCAGACTCAGAAGCATTTGCAGAAGGCCCCTTCTCTGGGCAGGTGTTCTTGCTGTTGTTAAATGCAATTGAGTCAGCTCCAACTCATAGCAACCCTTATAAGGGTTTTCAAGGAACAACTAGTGGGTTTGAACTGACGACCTTGTGGTTCACACTCCAGTGTTGATTCTACATAACCACACCCTTTCCCCCAGTTCTCTGGTGTTCTAATATATCAAGAACCTCCAAAAGAATGTAGTCTATGGTCCCGGCATGCATCACAACCAAACTAAATCCACTGCCTTTTAGTTGATTCTGACTCATAGCAACCCTGTACAGGGTTTCCAAGACTATAAATCTTTTTAGGAACAGAAAACATCATTTTTCTTCCACAGAGCTGCTGGTGGCTTTGAACTGCCAATTTGTGATTAGTAATTCAGCGCTTATCCTATAACTCATGGTGCCCCATGTGTGTCAGAGTAGAATTGCACTCTATAGGGTTTTTAGCAGCTGGTTTTTCTCTGAAGTAAATCATCAGGACTTACTACTGTGGTGCCTCTGGGTGAACTTGAACCTCTAACTTTCCATATGCCAGTTGAGCACTCAATTCTTTGGCCACCCAGCGACTCCAACGTCAAGGTAAAACCATATTACAGCCCAGCTTTTCTACCTCTTCTGAATAAGGGTAGAGCTATGAATTCATGCTCTTATTGTAACAATGTAAAGTTTGGGTGCCATCCTCCATCTATTAAATTTGAATGACGACAGATCCTGAGCACCAATACATTTTAAATTAGGGCACCCACCACTGTCACTCATAGTGACCTCTGAAAAGAGGTAGCCTCTAAGAAGCTGCTGGTTCCGAGTCTGGCTCTCAGCTATGAATCCATGGGCAAGCACGTTAATCCCATCTGAAGTATGAGGCTATCTTAATGGTAGAGTTATGTTCATCAAATGACATAATTTTAAAGTAAGCTTAGTGGATGGAGTACATGTCAGTCAAATATTATCCCTTATCATTATGGAGTTCCTGGATGATGCAAATAATTAACACACTAGGCTACTGATAAAAACTTTTGAGGTTCAAGTCCACACAGAGGGACCTCAGAAGAACTGCCTGGTGACCTAATTCTGAAAAATTAAGAGTTGAAACCCTAAGGAGCAGCATTCCACTCTAACACACATGAAGTCACTATGAGTCTGAACCAACTCAATGGCAACTGGTGGCTTTCTGGTTACTATTTTGTATGGTGCTGAGGGATAATGCACATGACTGCAAGGTTGGTTTGAATCACAAGGTCAGTAGTTCAAACTCACCAGCTTCTCAAAAACCCTATAAACCCTATACAGGGTTTCTATGAGTCAGTACACAGTCAACAACAACAACACCATTATTACAGATAAATAGAGCTTTAAAACTCTCTTAAACTAATGTTTGCTCTGGACATAACATTTACTTTATGACCTGTGTAGCAGATTGATGGGTCTTTCTTTCCCTTTGTGCCATGCAGTCAGTTTTGTGAAGCTGATAAATCCCTGGCTTTTCTGTCTGTGCTGTTACTTCCATCCTTATACACCCTGGTTCCATTTGTGGCACTGTGGGATAATGCACTAGACCACAAGGTTGGCGGTTCACATTCACTAGTGCCCCCTTGGAAACCATATATAGGATTGCTATGAGTCGGAACTGACTCGACAGCACTTAACAACACCAACAAAGATGAAAAGGACCCATGCTGGAAGATAGAAGCAGTGCAAGAGGTAAAGACAGCAGAGATATACCATTATATACACAGCCCTGCAACGCTGGTGATCTAGGGGTACATTCACGGCTAGACATGACTGAGTAGGTGTGTAAGGAAAAATGGGAGTATACTCACAAATATATACAGTTTTGACAGAGGATATTTGTACACAGATATTTACCTTTACTGCAAATATTTCTATGAATGTGGAGGAGAATACAGAACACAAAGTAATGAAAACTTCTTTGACATTACCAACCTTGTTGAGCCTGGGGGCTCAGGACCATAATATCAGGGGACACCAAGATCAACTGATAAAACATAATTCACAAAGACAATATTCTACATCTAATTTTGGTAACTAATGACTGAGGTCTTATAAGTTTGTGAGCAGCCATGTAAGGTGCAAGTATTGGTCTCACCGTGTCTGGAGGAAAGAAGAGTAGTGAAAATTGGAGATGATTGGAAAAGGTCCAATGGACTAAAAGACTATGTGAACCCAAGAGAACTAGATGGTCCATTGACCACTACCAACTTCTCTGAAAGGGATCAAATTAGAAGGCCCTGGATAGAGTGGGAGAAAATGTGGAACAAAACTCAAAATCATTAAAGAGACAAGGATTACTGGTAAAACAGAGACTAGTAGAACCTTCCAGATTATGGCCCTTGGTTGCTCTTTAGATCTAGAACTCAGCCTCGTGGCTCAATTTTCAGTCCAGTAATAGATAGGAATATCAGAGGAACATTGCTAGTGAAGTAATGCACACCATAGAATGGTTCATCTTTTGAGATCAAAAGGGCAGCCTTTAACCAAGGTCAATGTTCAGAAGGGTTGAGAAAGAAGGAGCAATGGAAAGAAGAAACACATTGAGGAAGTGAAATAATGATATTACACTGAAGGGATTGCAGTCGGTGAAATGAAATGTGTATGATTTGTTGAATGTAAAACTGATGTTGTGCTCTGTAAACCTTCATCCAATTCACAATAAAAAATATAAAAAGAAAATGAAGAAGAAAGAAAGAAAAGGACCCATGCTACTCTGCTTCGACTCAATAGCGTAATTTTGTGCTTTGGGATATCCCCCCAGAATGGTGGCTGTCATTTTGAGGGTGAAGAGTACAAATTAAATTCCCTCATGGTTCTTCAATTTAAGAATTCACACATGAATCACATCATGGATTTGTTATAACAGATTTTTAGGTACCAGTGACAGTTTTTGATTCAGCAGGTCTAAGATTTTGCTTTCAGTTTAGTAGGAAAGGAGCTCTGGTAGCGTAGTAGTTACGAATCGGGCTGCGAACCGCAAGGTCAGCAGTTTGAAACTACCAGCTGTTCCACAGGACAAAGATGAGGCTTTCTGCTCCCGTAACGATTTATAGCCTCATAAATTCTGTACAGGGTCGCTATGAGTTGGAACCGACTCCACGGCACATAACAACAAACAAGATTCTGCTTTTCTAATAACTTCCCATATGATGTGAATGCTGTTGGTCCAAGCACTGCATTTGAGATTTGAGAACCACTAGTCTATTCCATTCCTCTTTTTTCTTTCTTCTTCATCATGCAAGCAAGGAAATAACATTCCAATGCCTGCTCTTTAGTCCTTCTGAACCTCCATTACTACCTAACCTTGGGAAGAGTTGGCCGCAACACTTGAGAAACCCTTTACAAGGCTTCACTTGAGACAGTGTTCAAAGGAAAAAAACATGTACATTTAGACTTGGTTTTGAAAGAAGTCTCCTGCTTAGTCACCACACCAACTGAAAAGACTCTTTGTAACAGGCAGAGGGACAGAGAGAGGGTTGTTCGTGGGGGTTGATTTTTGAGAAAAATCTTGTTTTCATTTTGCTGTTGGTTTTCATCTCCGCCCCCATATTTTTCTCACCACACCCTGAGTTGACACTGTTTCTTGCCCCAGGAAATTGTCTATCACAAAACAGAAAAGAATGAGAAAGCACTTTGTAAATGTAAATTTGTGAAGATAGCTCTAATGGTGTGGGGGCACTAGAAGATGTAAAGTAAATAAGGGCTATTGCAGAACTACCATGAATTTGAATTTACTTTAAGAGAAAGAACTATTTTTCTTTTGTTTTTTCTTTTGCTAGATCATAAGGATGCTGTGAAAATAGCATAAACAAAATCAGGAGAAATTCACTTTAAAAGTAATTAAGGGCAAGAGAAAGGCAGTTAGGAAGGGGGGACTTAGAAAAAACTCAAGCTTAAGAAAAAACGTTCTTCTGATTAACATCAAATGGTAGCGTAGTGGTTACGAATCGGGCTGCGAACCTTAAGGTCAGCAGTTCGAAACTACCAGACGCTCTGCGGCTAGATGAGGCTTTCTACTCCTGTAAAGATTTACACCCTCGGAAACCCTGTACAGGGTCGCTATGGGTTGGAACCGACTCGACGGCACTTAACAACAACAACAATGTCTCAACTCTAGGAAAGCACACTATCTCTCCCAAGATTTCTGCCAACCCAATACTATTACTAGTGAGGATGATGGCCTCAGCTGTTGTTCCTCATAAAGTAGTGAGTTTAGAGTTCATCAGATGGTTGCTAGATTTACCAAACAAAAATATAGGATGCTCAGTTCAATTTCAATGTTGCTTTTGTTGTTAGATGCTATCAAGTTGGCTCCAACTCACTTGCAACCCTACATACAATGTAACAAAACACTGCTAGATCCTGCTTCAGCCTCACAATTGTTACATTTGAACCCATTGCTGCTGCCACTGGGCCAATCTGTCTCCTTGGGAGTCTTAGACATTTCCAATATTGCATAAACACATTTGTACTAAAAAAGAATTTATTGCTTTTCTGAAATTTAACTGGACCTCTTGTATTTTTCTGGAAACTCTATATTATCACCTCACTCATATTGTACATTTTCTATATCCACACTTAACCATATAGCCTATTTTCCATAAAACTAACCAAATATCTATAGAGCTTTTGATATGAAAGAAACGCATAAAACTTAATATTAAATGCTGGGTCTAGTTTTTCCCAAAAGCCCCAATTCCACAATTGGGAATCCACAATGGGTCGATTTTCTTTCTCTTCCATCACTCTTTTTATTATTTTTTTTTCTTTTCTCTTACTCTCCTCACATCCAAATTTCAATTAATTTCAAATGCCAATATTTGGAAAACTCTTTTGTCATTTGATCCTCCTGGCCTTTTTCCACATCTCATTTTGTGTTCAAATGGTATAGCAAAGTATCAACCAGGAGCTTGATGCCTAGGGCCCCTTAAGAAGAGTCTCATTTAATTGTTATAGAATAGCATACAAGCATTAGATTTTTTGAGAGTTACCAATGTGCAGCCAGAATTGAGAACCACTCACTTAGATCATGGCTTCTCAAATGTTCATGTGTATAGGGATCACCTGAGAGTCTCATCAAAATGCACGACCTGGTGCAGGAGATCTGAAGTGGGCCTTAAGGTTTTACAAGGCCAACAAATCCCCAGGTGATCCTGAGGCTGTTGATCAGAACAAAATCTCAGCAGATTCAAGTGCCAGGGGCCAATACTTTTCTTTGATGTGTGTTCCTGAGGATGCAAACGGAAGCTCACTAAAAGCTTAGAAGTTTGAGTCCACCCCACAAGAGACTCAGGTGGTGAAAAAAAATGCTGGTGATCTTTGTCTGAAACATCAGTCATTGAAAATCTTGTGAAACATAATTCTACTCTGACATACCTACCTGGGGCCCCATGAGTCAACTCAACAGCAATTCTTCTTCTTTGCTTGGTTTTTGGAAAAGATAGGAGGTGTTGCAGTGTTCTAGAATGCCAGTTACCAGGGTAGATGGTTGACCATTCATAACAGCATGAAGGGCATTTCTTGAGCTAATCAAATTCTTCAGTGTTTTAAGACTTGTACTAACTGAGATATTTTAGATCCAAGCATTTCCCTAATTAATAAGACCATGGAAGAATCAATGCATTTGAAATATGGTGTTGATGAAGAGTATTGGAAGTACCATAGACTATTGGAAATACCATAGAACAAACAAATGAATCTGAGAAGAAGTACAGCCAGAATGCTCCTAAGAAGCCAGGATGTTGAGACTTCTTCTCTCATACTTTGGTCATACTGTCAGGAGGAACCAGTCCCTGAAGGACATCATGCTTGGTAAAGTGAAAGGTTAGCAAAAAACAGAAAGACCCTCAATAAGATGAATTGACACAATGACAGAAACAATGGGCTCAAACATAACAACAATTGTGAGGATGACGAAGGACAAGGCAATGTTTGTTCTGCTGTGCAGAGGGTAGCTATGAGTTGGAATTGACTCTAAGGCACTTAACAACAATATTTATATACCTCTTTACTTGTTTAAGAGCACTTTATTATGACTATTGCTTGATTTCCTCAACTCCTTTGAAAGTATGCATGAGAGTTATGGATTCCCATACCACAGCTGATACTAGGCCTAGGGCTGTTGCAAGTAAGTCTTTTGTATTATCAATGTTTCTTATTAAATATAAATGTGGACTGTGTTTTATAACATTGTTACATATAAACAAGTGCTTTTCAAGTGCTGACATGCATACAAATCCCTGGAGATCTTGATAAAGTGTACATTCTGATTCAACAGGTCTGTGTGGAGAGAGCCAAGGTTGGGTGGAGACCAGCTCCAGTTGATGCTGGCACTGCCCATTCTTGGACCACACTTTGGACATCAAAGACTAAACTTTACCATGGTATATTCAGCTTTCTCAGCTTGTAGCAGTCTTCTCTATATTTTCTTGTTGTTACAAAGCATATAGCTAACATAGTGACTGAAAGAATGGACTGAAAGCTGTAATGTTTGGCATTGTTTTCTCCATTAAAAATTTGGAAACAATACATTGGAAATGGGTAATTTTTCCTCCATTATACTTTAGGCTACCTTCTAAAAACAAATATAAATGATACATTGTTATTGTCAGTGTTGCTGTTAAAAGCCACTAAAGTCAGTTCTGACTCACAGGAACCCTGCATAGGGTTTCCAAGGAGCAGCTGGAGAATTTGAACCGCTAATCTTGCAGTTAGCAGTCCAGTGCACACCAGGAGCTCAGTGATACACAGCCTCTACATTTTAGCCATCACTGTTTTATCTAAGTTGTTTATTAATGGGAATATAGCAGTAACACTTCTATGCTGTAGACAAGGTTTACAAAATCATCTGTAATATCACTTTTAGTTCTTAACTTTTAATATGTATTAATAGGACTATACACCAACATTTCTATACTAAAGACAAGGTTAACAAAATCATCTCTAATATCACTTCCAGTTCTTATCTTTTAGTATGTTCACTGAACAAACTCTTTCAAAAACTCAGAACTTTTACTTTGCAAAAACAACCAATCATTTATTTGCTTATTCTAACCCTTAAAATAAATACATTTCTTGGCTTATGATAGGAAAAAAAAAAAAAAAGTGGCTAACTTTGCAAAGGTACAACCCATGCTCAGAACACAGGCAGCTATTGATGTCAAAATAGAGATGTCAAAAACCAAAGCAGTGTTTGTTTAGAAAAAGGTCTGTCAGTTGACAGTGTCCTTAAAATCGTCTTCTCACAGTTCCCAAGAGGCCTAATGGAAGAGTTTTTAAAGGTCTCCAAAGCTCTCTTTGCTCTTGGTTTCTGAGGAAAAAACATGAGAAATATGCTATACACATATACCCTATATTCACTATTGTCTGGGTGCCTTTCCCACTCTTAACTTTTGGAAAGCTGTAACATTTTTCAGCAGTGACAAAGTGACTAATAGTACCTCCATTATTCTCACACAAACCGTCACATTAACACTTTGATAAATTTACTTTTTATGGCCACAATTTTTCAGTCCTCCCTATGACTTTACGCCTTTGACAATGCCCTTTCACACGGATTCTAGGTTTGACCAGGTGAGTTGCTTCGGCTATTGGGGGCAATAACAAACGTGGTACAACTAGGAGCTTGAAAGGGTACTTTTGTGTGTGTGTTTGGTACAGCTCTTGCTTCTCTGAGTACATGCTTTGTTATCCTTTTGGAGACTTGTTAGAGACAATGGAGAACAATAGAGTCATCTCAACTGAGACGAACCTGGAGCAGCCTATTGCCAGCTGTGCCACCAGCTGACAACAGCTGTGTGAGTAAGTCGAGCAAGATCAGCCTAACCTAGCCCGTATCAGCCAAACAGTCTGGCCAACTTCTATACTCATGAGAAATATCCAATAGTTGTTGTTTTAAGTCATTATGTTTTGGGTGGCATTTGGCTCAGAAATAGTTACTGAAATAGTATTTGGCATCTTTATCTGAGACTGGTAGAATAATGTATATTCTGAGCTGAAAACATTTATATACTTCTTCCAACCAAGCGGTAACAAACTTAGAAGCCTGAATATAAGAAAGAACAAAAAAGAGAGGGAAAGAAATAAAGGAAATAATTGAGACAAAAAGAAATAAAAGACAGCCAGTCATAGACAACAGAGAGTAATGCAGACTGAATGAATCAAAGGCACACATTTTAAAATGTTCATATTCAGTACCAGGAGCATCTGTAAAATATAAAGTGTGCTAAGCAAAACCCATTAGACAGCCAAAAATGGTTTGATTCTGTACTCCAATTTTCTAGTTCATTCTCTAGACTCAGTGATGTAGATGCCTTGACCAGGTTTGCACACGTGGTTGAAGATCAGCCTAGGACTTGAACCCAATCCTCTTTCTACTACATCAACAAGGTGGTGATTTTATTGCCATTTGACTGCTGGTATCATTAAGGCTCAAGGAGTTCTGGTAGCGTAGTGGTTACAAATCGGGCTGTGAACCACAGGGTCAGCAGTTCGAAACTACCAGCTGTTCCGTGGGAGAAAGATGAGGCTTTCTGATCCCGTAAAAATTTACAGCCTTGGAAACCCTGTACAGGGTCGCTATGAGTTGGAACTGACTCCACGGCACATAACAACAACATCATAAAGGCTCAGATAGTTTCAGTAAATTCCCCAAAGCCACACTGCAACATAGTGGAAATGAGAATTCAAATTCAGACTGCCTCATGGCCACATTTGCTATGCTGTCCCTCTGTAGGTTAACCATGAATGTTCTAAATAGCTTAAACTAGAGGTCAGCACACTGTGTATGTTTCTCACGGCCACAATGATTCATTTATGTGTTGCTTGTAACTGCTTTTGTACTACAGGGACAGAGTTCAGTAATGGTGATAGAGACCAGATGACCTGCAAAGCCAAAAATATTTATTCTTTGGACCTGATGGAAGAAGTTTCGCCCTGTCTTTTTCCCTCTAAGAGCACCAGCAAGTCTCCAGGATGAGGTCTCCAGCAGGCCCCTCAATGGGACCTTGAACTATGAGGCACTATAGCTCAAGGAGGAGCATCCCCTAGAAACACAACCAACTCCATGTTAGACGCAGACCAAGTTGGAAAAATGAGAAGACAACATAAGAGCATGTTAGCCTGTTGTAAAGTTTGTAGTATGAAGAAAGCCATTCCCTAACAGAAAAATAAACAGCAGCTATAGATAGAATCAATATAAACACACCTGCCTACTTCTTGGCATTTAAACCTTTTGTTTTGAATTTCATTTAAATGTGGGAAGAAACCATCAGTAGGACACCAGAATTTCTGAGTCTTTTAAGAAATGAATGATAAGGAAAATTCATCAGTCTGACTAAGTGGTAAAGTCTACATTTCTGCAGGACTGTTTTTTACCAGAACAGGAAACAAAATATTGTGATTTGAGGCTATATGTATCACTGTAGAATAAACACTGAACTGTTAATCACAAGGTCGGCAGTTTAAACCCACCTGCTGCTGGAAACCCTATACAGGGTCTCTATGAGTCGAACCCACTTAATAAACACGTAGCAACAATAAACATGGGGCAAGGGGAAGCAGATGCTTTTATATAAACAGTATATGAAAACCCTGCCCCTCAAAGAGAAAGAGGACAAAGTCACATGCCTTGCTTACACACTCCCACACTCCCAGCATGGAGATGTGTTTTAAACTATAGCTGTATTGCAATATTGTATTTGAGGAGCTAGGAGACTGTATCTTGTTGTTGTTAGAGACCATCAAACCACCTCAGACTCATAGGGACCCTATGCACAACCGACTAAAATTCTGCCCAGTCTAGTGCCATCCCTATGAACTGCTATGCTGATCTTATGGTTAACAGTCTAGCGCTTATCCTACAGTGCCACATATAAACTATAGTGATCCATGGGGTTTCACAGACTGATTTTCAGAAGTAGATCACAAGGCCTTTTCCTTCTAGTCTTTCTTAGTCTAGAAGTGCCACTGAAACCTCTTCAGAAAATAGCAACACATGAGCATCCAATGACAGATGGGTGGTGGTTGCATATGAGGTACATTGGCAGGGAATCAAACCAGGGTCTTCTGTATACAAGGTGAGAATTCCACTGAACCATCAACAAGCTCAGGAGACAGCTTTGTTGTTGTTAGGTGCCATCGTGTCTGAACCGACTCATAGCGACCCAATGTACAACAGAATGAACCACTGCCCGGTCCTGGGCCAACCTCACAATTGTTGACAGGCTTGAGCCCATTGATGCTGCCACTTTGCCAATCCATTTCGCTGGGGGGATCTTCCTTTTTTTCTCAGACCCTCTGCCTTACCAAATATGATATCCTTCTCCAGCAACTGGTCCTTCCTAACAATATGTCCAAAGTATGAGAGACAAAGTCAGGCCATCCTGGCCTCCAAGGAGCACTCTGGCTGCACTTCTTCCAACATAGATCTGTTGATTCCTTTGGCAGCCCATGGCACTTTCAATATTCTCCTCCAACACCATAACTCAAAAGCATCAAATTTTCTACTGTCTTCCTTATTCATTGTTCAACTTTTACATTCATATGAAGTTATTGAAAATACCATGGCTTGGTTCAGGTGCACCTTAGTCCTCAAGCTGACATCTTAGTTTTACTGAGGGGTCTTCCTCTTTTACACTGACCCTCCATTCAATCAAGCATCATGTTCTTGTTCTTCTCCAGGAACTAGCCCCGCCCTCTGATACCATGTCCAAAGTGTAAGAGACAATGTTACTCCATCCTGGCTTCTAAGGAGCACTCTGGCTGTACTATTTCTAATACAGATTTGATTGTTCTTCCGGAAATCTGTGATACTTTTAACACTATTCATCAACACCATAACTCAATTGCATCAATTCTTTTATGGTCTTTCTTATTCATTTTCCAATGTTCATATGCATATGAAACTATTGAAAATACCATGGCTTTGGTCAGGCACACCTTAGTCCTCAAACTGGTATCTTAGTTCTTGAACACTTTAAAGACGTCTGATGCAACAGATAAGCGCCATGTAATACATGATTTGATCTTCTTTTCCATTTTTAAAAAAAAAAACTTTTTATTGCATTTGAGTGAAGGTTTACAGAGAAGACCATCAGCTTTCTATTCAACAAATGGTCTACTTTGTTTTATCTCCATGATTGCAATCCCCTACATGTATTAATCATTCTCTTACTTCCTCCCTGTGATTCTTATATCCATTCTCCCTCCTTCCCATCCCTTCTCAACTTTATCCATAGGTAAATGTTGCCTATTGGTCTCCAGTGGTTGACAATTCCCATGGTAAGCATACCTTACTAGTGTTGTTGTCCTTCCTATATGACTATCAACTTCTTGAGTGAAAATTGTGCCATGAGGGTGAGTTCTCTTCTAGACCTGAAGGGCAGTCTCGGGCTGTAGTCAGCTTCCCCCAGTCTCATTCTGATCAGCAAGTCCAGTTGTTGTTTTTAAATAATTTCTAGTTTTGTTCCACATTTTCTCCCACTCTATATGTCTGGGACCTTCTAGTGTGATCCTTTTCATAGCAGTTGGTAGTAATAGTCGGGCACCCTCTAGTTATTCTGGTCTGAATCGTGGTGACTGATGTTCACCTTCTACATTTGTGCTTTGGACTGGCTGTTTCTAAGCATCTTCAAATTTTCATCATTCTTCCTTCTTCCCCTCACAGAGAGACCAATAGTTGCACCTTAGATGGCCACTGTTGCTGTGGTTAAGTGCCCTGGAGTCATTAGAAACCTTGTATACAGTTCCTAAGGAGTAGCTGGTGGGTTTGAACTGTTGACTTTATGAGTCAAATCAACCTTGTGGTCCGTCCAGTGCTCATCCTATGGTCACTAGAGAGTTTTAAAGATCCCAATCACTACTCACCAAAGTAGGATGTTGTACATTATCTTTGTGGACTATGTTATGTCAATTGACCTGGTATCTCCTGAGACTAAGGTCCTGAGCCCACAGCCTGGAAACTCAATGCCTTAATATGTCTGATAATATCTAAAAAGTTTTCAACATTTGGCTCCCTGTATGCTCCACCACATTTACAGGTATGTTTGCAGCAAAGGGAAATACCCACATACAGATATCCTTATAATTTTTTTGGTGTACCTCCTCTCTCCCTCCCATACCTGTGGAGCCTGTGTATCTATCCATGTATCTTAACTGTAGAACACTGTTATTTCAGGGTTGAGTATACAACAGAATTTATCTCTATCCCCTTTAACCCTTGCATTCCTCCCTGTGTCTTCACCTGTCTTCATCATTCTTCTGCCAGCCTGTCTCTTGTATATTGCACTCCCTGTCACTCAAGTTAACATGTGTCTACACTCTAGCCAGTGGATTACTCTCCCTTCCCTCCCATCCCTGGTAACTATCAAACAATCTTTTTTTTAACATGAAAAACTTTTCTTGAGTTTTAACAATAGTGGCCTCAAACACTCCATACTTAAGACTATGGTCTTTGATTTTCATCAGTTAAGTATTTTAAGTCCTCTTTACTTCCAGTAAGCAAAGTTGTATCATCTACATATCACAGATTGTTAATGAGTCTTCCTCAAATCCTGATGCCATGTTCTTCATATAATACATCTTCTCAAATGATTTGCTCAGCATACAGATTGAATTGTTGCTGTTAAGTGTCATCAAGTTGATTCCAACTCATAGCAACCCTGTACAGGGTTTCTGAAGCTTCAAATCTTTGCGGGAGCAGAAATCCTCATCTTTCTCCCATGGAATTGCTGGTGGACTTGAACCACAGATCTACTGGTTTGCAGTCCCGTGCTTATCATATGGAGCCACCACACTGCCCACAGATTGAATATGTATGGTGAAGGAATACAATCCTGGTGCATACCTTTCCTGATTTTAAACCATTCAGTATCCCTTTGTTCTCTTCTAAGGAGTGCTTATCATGATTGTCATGATCCATACAGAAGGAAGCCTGTGCATAGGCAAGAAAGCAGAAGTAAACATCTTTCTGGTGTTCTCTGCTTTCAGCCAAGATCCAGCTGAAGTCAGTAATGATATTCCTCATTCCACATCCTTTTCACTTTCTGGCAGTTTCTTGTCAATGTACTATTGCAGCCATTTTTAAATTAGCTAAATTTTAGTGATGCTATAGAATAAGCACTGGGCCACAAGGTTGGTTTGAACCACAAGGTTGGCAGTTCAGATTCACCAGCCACTCTTTGGAGCATTGCCGTGAGTCGTAACTGACTTGATGGCACTTAACAACAACAATTATATTAATGATACAGTTCAATGACTTCCACATTCTGTTAAATCACCTCTCTTTGGAATGGTCACAATATGGATCTCTTCTAATTGGCTGGCCAGGTAGCTGTCTTCCAAATTTCTTGGCATAGATGAGTGAGTGATTCCAATATTCATCAGTTTATTTTAAAAATTTCAATTTTCATTCCATCAATTCCTGGTGCCTTGTTTTTTACCGATACCTCAGTGTAGCTTGGATTTCCTCCTTCAGAACCATTGATTCTTGATCATATGCTACCTCTTGAAATGGTTACCACCTGGTTGTTGCTGTTCTTGTTAGGTTCCATCAAGTTGGTACCAACTCAAAGCAACATTATGCACAGCAGAACGAAACACTGCCTGATCCTGGGCCAACCTCACTACTGTTGCCACACTTGAGTCCATCAACGCTGCCACTTGGTTAATCCATCTCATTGGGGGTCTTCCTCATTTTCTCTGACCCTCTACCTTACCAAACACGATATCCTTCTCCCGTGACTGGTCCCTCCTGACAATATGTCCGAAGTATGAGAGATGAAGTTTGGCAATCTTGGCCTCCAAGGAGCACTCTGGCTGTACTTCTTCCATAATGGATCTATTGGTTCTTTTGGCAGCCCATGGTGCTTTCAATATTCTCCTCCAACAGCATAACTTAAAGGCATCAATTCGTCTATGGTTTTCCTTATTCACTGTCCAGCTTTCACATGCATATGAGGTTACTGAAAATACCATGGCTTGGATCAGGTGCACCTTAGTCCTCATGCTGACATCTTTGCTCTTCAACACTTTAAAAAGGTCTTGTGCAGCAAATTTGCCTACTGCAATACATCATTGGATTTCTGGACTGCTGCTTCCGTGAGTGTTGATAGTTGATCCAAGAAGAATGAAGTCCTTGGAATATATCCCACCTGAATTTAGAGATCATCTGAAGAACAGATTTGATACATTAAACACTAAATACTGAAGACCAGATGAGTTGTGGGATGACATCAAGAATATCATACATGAAGAAAGCAAAAAGTCAAGAAGACAAGAAAGAAAGAAAAGGTCAAAATGGATGTTAGAAGAGACACTGAAACTTGCTCTCCGGCGTAGAGATTCTAAAGCAAATGGAAGAAATACCACCCAGTGGAGACCTGAAAAACAGCATGAATCTGAAAAAATGGGTCTCACCCAACCAATCCTACCACCAGAGTTCCTTGGGACATGTGTCCTACACAACTTTCTCAAAATTTATATTATCTCAAAATAACTATTTTTCCTTGATTTCAACATGTCTACAATTATTGAAAACACACAATATAAACAAAAAATTGAAAGCAAAAAATAATTCAGTGATAGACTGATTAAATATACTTCTAGAAATACAGTTACTAAGCAGGAGAAAATATTCAATTTAAAAACTATGTTTGCTGCCAAATTTGTCTATAGAAATAAGTTATCTTTTGATATTTATACCATCAAAATATTTGTACTACATTATTCATGTATGTAATCACAGATAAGAATAAACAAGGGATGAAAGACACTCTAAGCTAATGGGCTCCTTGTTCTTGGCTGAGCAACATAATTCTGCTTAAGGTACTGTTTCTGACTGTTGTACTTGGGGTTCCCCAGAAGAAGACACTGAAACGAGGATTCAACTGTAAGCAGTTTGTTTGAGAGATGATGCCAGGAAATACTGCCCTTTATAAGAAACTGCCAAAGAGTTTTCTAAAGTGTTGTTGCTGTTAAGTGCCAGCAAGTTGGTTCCAACTCATAGTGACCCTAAGTATAACAGAACAAAACACTGCCTGGTTCTGTGCCATCCTCACAATTGTTGTCTGAGCACACTACCATTGCCACTGCGTTAATCCATCTAGTTAAGGGTCTTCTTCTTTTTGAAAGAGCCTCTACTTTACCAAGCATTATGTCCTTCTCCAGGGTCTGGTCCTTCCTAACAATATGTTCAAAGTACAAAGTACCATCGTCCTTATTTAAAGGGGCATTCTGGCTGTACTTCTTCCAAAACAAATGCATTCATCCTTCCGCCAGTTCAGGGTACATTCAATAATCTTCATCAATACCATATTTCCAATGTAATGATTCTTTTCTGGTCTTCTTTAATTTATTGATCCAGTTTGATGATGTTCATTTTCTAAAGTAGCTGTGTCCTTTTACACTCCCACAAGCAGATTTAAGAGCTTTGATCAGTCCACGTTATTCCTAATATTTGGTGTTGTCATTGCTTTTTTAAACTTTACACATTCTCATGTGTATGCAACGAGGTCTGGTGGCTCAATTGTTGAGCACTCAAAAGGTTAACAATTCAAGACAAACTGCTGCTCTGTGGAGAAAAAGTAAAGACCATAGCATATTAGTCCTATTGGACAATTCTACTCATGGATTGACTTGTGTCCCCAAAAAAGTATGTGTCATCTTGGTTGGACCATGAATATCAATTATTTGGAAGTTATGTAATAATGTCATTTGGCAGTGATGTCATAATGGCATTTGGCAGTTTTGTTATGTGTAATCCCCATGATATGGTCTGATGTGATTAGACAATCAATTGTAAGAGGATTAAGGTGGGATGCAAAGCTTTTATTAGGTCACAGCCCTGATCTTCTGTAAGGGGATTATCCCTGGGATGTGCCCTGCAACACCTTTTATCTTACAAGAGATAAAAAGAGAGAAAGAAGCAGAGAGAGAATGGTCTTATTATCACCAAGAAAGAAAATCTGAAAGTAGAGCACACCCTTTGGACCAACGTCCCTGAGCTGAGAACTTCATAGACCCAAGGCAAAGATAATAGCAAGACACATGTAGCTCCTCAAGGAGTGAAGATCCCACAGATGTTGAAAAGTCATAAGGTGCTTCCTCCAGAACCAACACAGAGAGAAAGTTTTCCCTTCGAGATGCTGCTCTGAATTTGAATTCCTAGCCTCCTAAACTGTGAGAGAATAAATTTCTGTTTGCAAAAGCCCCTGAATTTCTGTTATAGCAGCACTAGATATGTACAACAGTCACTATAGAATCAACTTGGTGGCACATAACAACTATAATGGGCATGTAAGAGTTTTCCAGTGGTACAATAACCAAAAATTTGGAGGACCAAACCAGAAGTGTCTCAGAAAAAAAGTCCTGAAAATCTGCTTCAGAAAGATCACAGTCACTGAAAGCCCAATGGAATGCAGTTCCACTCTGCCACACATGTGGTCACGATGAATCAGAATCTACTAAAGGGCAGCAAGGTAATTTTTACTGGTTTAATGACTATGTAGTAAGATCTCCCTCTACTCATCTGTTAGTTTATAGTACTGTGGTGGTGCATGTGCTGATGTGATTCTGAAAGGTATGCAACAGGTGTTTAAAATACCATCAGGGTCATCCACGATGCACATTTCACCTGAGCTTCCACACAAAGGCAGTCTAGGAAAAAAGAGAGACAGACTACTTCCAAATATTTAGTCACTGAAAATCTTATGAATACAAGTAGAACACTATCACCACCAGAATATTGAATATTGATACATGATGAAGGGCACCATTTCAAATCTGACAATCAAATGCTTTACTATTCTGGGAATTACAATTTGAGGAGGAATGGTGTTGCATTCATCATCAAACACAACATATCAAGATCTGTAATCAGAGAACAATCAGAGAACAGCTGATTGGCTTAAAGTACAATGCTATCTGTGATAGGATAATATCCATACACCTACAAGGAATACCAGTTAATATCACTATTATTCAAATCTATGTACCTATCACTAAAGATGATAAAATGGAAGAATTAAACCAACTTCATCAATCTGAAATTGATCAAACATGCAATCAAGATATATTGATAACTACTGTTGATTGGAATGCAGAAGTTAGACACAAAGAGGAAGGATCAGTAGTTGGAAAATATGGCCTTGGTGATAGAAGCAATGCTTGAGATCACAAGACAGAATGTTGCAAGACCAATGACTTCTTCATTGCAAATACCTTCTTTAAACAAAATAAAAGATGACTAAACAAACAGACCTCACCAGATGGACTACATAGAAATCAAATTGACTACATACATGGAAACAGATAGTGGAAAAGCTTCGTATCATCAGCCATGGGACTATGGGACAACAGACTATGGGACAGACCATTAATTGCTCATATGCAAGTTCAGGCTAAAGCTGAAGAAAATTAAAACAAGTCCACAAGAGCCAAAATATGGCCTTGAACATATTCCACCTGAATTTAGAGATCATCTCAAGCAAAGATTTGATGAATTATACACTAAAGACAGAAGAGTGGTGGGATGACATCAAGACTATCATACAAGGAGACAGCAACTTAAAATGAAGAGAACTTAAAATACTTACTGATAAAGATCAAAGTCCGCAGCCTTTGGTATGGGTTGCATCTTAATGTAAAGAAACACAAATCCTCACCAATGGACGAATAAACAACATCCATATAAATGGAGAAAAGAATGAAGTTGTCAAAGACTTTGGTTTGCTTACATCCATCATCAACACTCATGGAATCATCAATCAAAAACTCAAACAACAACAACAAAAAAAACTCAAACAACATATTTTATTGGGTAAATCTACTGTACAAGACCTCTTTAAAGTGTTGAAGAGCAAAGATGTCAGTTTCAGGACTAATGTGTGCCAGACCCAAGCCATGGTGTTTTCAATAACCTCATATGCATGTGAAAATTGGATAGTGAATAAGGAAGACCATAGAGGAATTGATGCATTTGAATTATGGAGTTGGAAGAGAATCTTAAAAGCACCATGAAATACCAGAAGGACAAATTCATCTATGTTGAAAGAAGTACAGCCAGAATGGTCCTTGAAAGCCAGGATGGCCAGACATTGTCTCTCATACTTCAGACATATTATCAGGGACCATTTCCTGGAGAAGGATATCATGTTTAGTATGGTAGAGGGTCAGATAGAAAGAGGAAGACCCCGAAGGAATGGATTGGCACAGTGACAGCAGCAATGGGCTCAATTGTAGCAGCAGTTGTGAGGTTGGCACAGGACTGGGCAGTGTTTCGTTCTCTTGTGCATATTATCTCTATGAGTTAGTTCTGATTCCATAGCAGCTAACAACAAACAACAATAGGATTTCATTGTGAATTTAAATACAAATTAAATCTAGGTCCTATGATATATCCATTGAGTTGATTCTGAGGACTGACTGATAGGTTTGAACCGGTGACACCGTGGTTCAAACTGACCTGGCAGTCCAGTGCTTATCTTACAGTGCTACCCCAGGACTCCATGATATATCCATTAGAATGTCTAAAATGAAGTTGCGTATCTTTTTATGTGCTTGTTGTTGTTGTTGTTAAGTGTCATCAAATCGATTCCGACCCATAGCATTCCTGTATAGGGTTTCCGAGGAGCAGCTGGTGAGCTTGAACCACTGACCTTGCAGTTCAAACGGCTTTGTAGTCTGGCGCATTAACCCACAGTGCCACACCAGGACTACTTTCATGTTCGTAGTGGTCATTTTGTGTGTGTGTGTGCGTGTGCGTGTGCGTGTGCGTGTGTAAAGAGTCTATTCAAATCTTTTACTAATTTTTAAATTAGATTTTTACTTTACTTATAATTGAGCTCTAAGAGTTCTTTGGAGTACTGGTCTGACATTTTAGGATAAGGATTGCACTGCTAACCATAAGTTTGGCAGTCCAAACCTACCAGCAGCAGCTCCTTGGTAACCCTATACACGGTCACGAGGAGCCAAAACTACCTCGATGGCACTTAACAACAACATGAGATCTTTATGTATATTAGATATAAGCCCTTTGTTAGATATGTTCAGTAAATATTTTCTACCAGTGTGTGGTTTGTCTTTTCGTTTTCTTAATGGAGTCTTTCAAAGAAATTGTGTTTTATTTTTTATAGCCAGTTTCATTTAAGTTTCACTCAATTCACAATAAAAATGTTTAAATTAATCAAAGCAGGCTGAACTAAGAAAACTAAAAGCACAATCTTGTTCACTAGATGAATCTGGTATTGTTATAGCATTTTATAGATTAGAACCCCATCAAGGTCTTTTACCTTATTCAAAGTGACAGAGCTGATCAGAGGCAATGTCAGTATGAAAACTTCAGTTTTCTTATTCTAGATCTGGACAGAATTTTAGTTTGTCAATTCAGGAGCAATCCAGGGGCTTGCCCTCTTGAATAAGATCCAATGTGGTAATCTGTTCCCTGCCAGATGGGGTCTTTTAAGGTTCTGGAATAAATCAGTATTCCAGCTGCAGCTGTGTTTTCCCACCCACGAAGGGAGACATTGAAAAGGAGCAGGAGTTACCAGCAGTTTTGAATTCCTTCAAGCTAAAACCTATTTATTAAACCTGACAGATGATGGTGGAGCCAGCTCGGATGCCCTCTGATCTCCTCTGACCTCTCATCAGCTTTCTTTCCCTTCTTGGACTTTTAAAAAATCGCTTCTTAATGATATCCATAATTCATGAAAAGAAATGATAAAATCAAAACATATTACCACTGGCTTATAAACGCCAGTGCTATTAATTATTAACAGCCCAAGAAGGAAGTCAGAAATGATCCAAAAGGTGAGAGAGATAGACATTAGTGCACACACACACAAAAGCAGAGTTGATTGGAAACCTTTGTTCCCAAAGGTTTCCTATTCATGACATGCATCTCAATTGGGAATTTAACTCCTTTTCTCAAAGAGAAAGCAGAAGTTTATCTGTGATGGGAGTCTTCACAGTCATCTGATGAAAAGTTGCAACACCATAGAAGAAAAAATTAAAACCAAAACCCAAAACAGGGCTTGCCCTGTGTCAACAAGTGACGGGAAGAGGCAGATGGTACAAACAGATCTAATGATGAAATGTTTCTTGTTACTTGCAGTCCCCTTCTCTAAGTAACGCTGCCTCTTTTAAATGCTACACTCTACATGGAGGGAGGGTGACAAGCCTTTTTCAAATAAAGTGACTCACATTTTGCAAAACCCAGGTTCAGTCCCTGTTTTTATTCTTCCAAAGGTTCTTATTACTTCTCAGATCCAAATTAAATCTCTCTTCCTCCACTAGAGACAGCAAGAGAAGAATCAGTTTACGGACCTAACTGCAGTTGACCTAGAAACCATATCAACCTCAAAATCTCTAGCATATGAAATTTATCTCTTATAGATATATTCCTTAGGGGTAGAGGGGTTGCTCTTCTTCAGAAATCTGTGAAAACTTGAGATAATTCCTTCTTTGAATTTTCTCACTTTCCTCAGCTGCAAAATGGGAGTACTAGGTTATTCTAAGAATTAAATGAGAGGATGCACAAAAGCTCTTGTGATAGGTAGAGGTATTGGTTGAAGAGAACTGGAAGGTAAATAGAAGCCTGTACAGAACCAGGATGTAAGTAAACCAAAACTCACCATAGTCTCCTACACAATTTTGCCAAATGACCATGGCCTGGGTGGAGTCAATAAAAAGGAAAATACATAACTGTTTAAAAAAACCACAATCCTTTGAAAATCACCCCTGCTTTTCATAAACTGGCCAAGAGAGGTCTGGAAGGTTGACCAGGGTTAGGTCTCGGTTGCCTACTGCAAGGAAATGAGTTGAATCAAGGGGGAAGCTTTCATTAGGAAGAATACACCGAGTGATCAGAGACATGGTTCAACTAAGTCATGCAATATAATCTCTTATTTTAAACAACAGAACTTTTCTAATGTTGCTATCACTTTTTTTCCTTAGCATTTGAGTTCCACCTAAATTCGGGAGTGGGGTGTGTGTGTGTGTGTGTGTGTGTGTGGGTATACAGTATTCAACCTAAGGAATATCTTCTCATTTGAGAGAGGAGTGAAAATAGAAATTTGGGACTGAGTTCAACCATGTTCCATTGACTCCCATCAACCTGGAGATGAGAGAGAGAAGAAGAGGGGCTGGTTGGTCCAAAGTGTGGTGAAACCTGGGGACATCTGAGCCCATGGATAAAGACATAGTCACAGAGTGTTACAGCTGAGATTGAAGCATCCAGCTGATTCTAAGTGATGGGAGATGCACAAGAATACCCAAACTTGCAGATAGTACCCATTTGACCTAGCCTCAATGGCTTGATAATCAGAACTTGACCAGAGGAAGATTTTTTTAAAAACTTGATAAAGAAAACAAGGGTAAATTGCTACAGTTTAATTAACTTGACCTATGCCTATGAAGGTAATAACTCTAAATACCATCAGAGAGGTAAATTGTCTTCACATAAAGTATCAATGCTATCCCCTCTGTACACAGAGCAGATAGGGACGGGCAACCTAGACATTGGCTACCTAAAATGAGAAGACAATAAAGGCATGAAGCGACTGGCTTACAAGGATTCAAGAGAGTTTAGTTTAAGAGTATGTAGGGGAAGAGTCCCCACTGAATAGTTTTCATCTCATCTAGATGGATCTGGTTAAAAGAGATGGGGATAAGTTTCTTATGATTCAATAGTGATTAATTGTTATCATGATTAATCACGGTTGTCACATCTGTTAAGGTAGAAGTTTTTTAATAAAAATGGGGGAGTAGTTAATCTTACAGTCCAGAAACAGAGAACCCTAGAACCATCAAGGGAGAAGAGCACAAGCAGAATGCGGGACCTTATCCAGAGAAACAGCAACACCAGAGATGGAAGCAGAGATGGGGACATGGAGAGAGGGAGCAGCTGAGGACTCTAGATTCATGGAAAGAGAGGGACTGAGAGCTGGCAGCCAGGAGGCAGACTAGCAGAATGTGCCCTTTGGTAGTTTACATTATTATATATGCCTGAGTGTTTAAAATAAATAAATAAAAGAGCTAAAGTGAATAGAGAGAAATACTGTTAACTGATGGTACATAGATTATAATCATTGTAATGAAACAAGGTGTACAATTTGGTAAATGTAAAACTGATGATCTGTCCTGTAAACTTTCACTCAACTCACAATAAAACCTTTAAAAAATAAAATAGAAATTTGTCAGAAGTTAGGTACAGGTGGCTCTTGGGGTCAATGAGCAAGAAAAGGCCCTTTGGAGAAAACATCTGCTCACCTCAGAAAGCTAATGTTCATCCTCCTCAGATTCTCCATCTCTCCCCCAAAGGCATCAGGCACGATCTATAAGAAATCTCCTTCTCACCCAACTATTGCTCTGGGGTCAGCCAGTACATAACTATATTTTGCCTGGATGTGTTTCAGCTGTATAAAAAGTTCAGACTATTGGCCTGTAATCCAAACAGCATCTAGCTCTCTTCTTTCTTTTGCTTTCAACATGAATGCAAGGTTAACCCAAGGATTTTCCAACAACTCTAAGCAGCAGAATATAGAGCTATCAGAAGGACTTTTGGGCAGCCTTTTAACCAGGCTTTCATTTCTGGTTGCCGTGTGATGGACTCTTCTATTTTCATTTTTAAAATAGCATGTATTCAATTTTTCTTTTCCCTGGCTCTATTTTGATTTTGAACAGTATTAAATATGTAGCATTTCTTTTTTTTCTTGTTCTTATCATATCTAATTTGTATTTTAAGAAGAGAAGCCAACCACAACTAATAATCAATAAATAGAACAAGTCTCCATCTGGGGCTAGATCCCTCATCCCTACTCCACTAAGGTTTCCTTGTGTGATCTGGCATTAGTGAAAAAGCAGCTAAAACTCTAGTGGGGTATGTGCTGGGCTTTGGACTGCAGTGATTTCTAGAGTAACTCCAAGATGGATTGTGCCTTCCAATTTTGGATTCACTCTAGGAAGCCAATTAAATTAAAAGGCTATTCATTTCACTATATTTGTCTCCAGGCTGTTCAAATAGAAATGCAAATGACTCCTATTGAGGAAGTTTTCTGCCTCAAAGGGAATGATATTATAACACCAAATCCTGTGTACTTCAGAGTCCAATCTGCATTTAAGTGCAAAACAGACCCAAAACTTTCGGACTATTTGTACATTTCTTTTGCAAATGTTGCTTGAAGTTACCTTAAATGCAGGTGCAGTCCACTTCTTTAACCTTCACAGTTCCTCAGTGTAGTTGCTGGAATGGGTCACAACTAAGAGAAAGGAGAAAAAAAAAAAAAAAAATACCTCCCTTCTTCCAGTTTAAAGAAGAATGGGAAAATGGGAGGCAGAACTTAAATGTCATGAATTGAAATATGACCTCAAAAAACTACTGAAATTGTAAGCTCCAGGCACCACACATGTGACTTTGTTTGGAAATAGGGTCTTTAAAGATGTTATCCATTTACATGAGGTCATACTTGAGTATTGTGCATCTCAATCCAATTTGGAGAATATTGATGATTCAGCGGCAGAATTCTGCCTCCAATGCAGAAGGCCCAGGTTCAATTTCTGACCAATGCATCTCAGTGGAGGCGTGCATGTTTTTATGATACCGAACAGATTCCAGTGGTAGTTATAGAGTAAGACAGACTAAGAAAGCTTTGGCAATCTACTTCCAAAAATCAGTCAATGAAACCCTATGGATCACAATGGTGGAACCCCCAACTGATCACGGGGACAGGACAGGTCTAGGCAGTACTTCATTCTGCTGTGCATGGGATCACCATGAATTGAGAGCTGACCCTACCTAACAACAACATCCAATATGAGTGGCATCCTTATAAAAGAAAATGTAAGAGAAATAAACAGAAGGAAAGTGACCATATGAAGGAAGATGAAGGAAACA
Organism: Chrysochloris asiatica; assembly: GCF_000296735.1. Taxonomy (NCBI): domain Eukaryota; kingdom Metazoa; phylum Chordata; class Mammalia; order Afrosoricida; family Chrysochloridae; genus Chrysochloris; species Chrysochloris asiatica. The sequence continues at coordinate 4,151,989 of NW_006408598.1, forward strand.
GAGACTGGTACAATTCATCTACAAGCCAAGGAATGCCAAGGATCGCCTGTGTTCACTGGAATCTAGGACATAGCAAGTGATAGAGTCTTACTCAAAGCCCTCAAAAGGAATCAACAAGATGACACCCTGATTTCTGACTCCTAGTTTCTGAAATGTGAAACAATATATTTCTGTTCTTATAAACAACCTAATTCATGGCACTTTGTTAGAGCAGCTCTAGGAAGCTAATGCATGAACTAAAACAAATGCTGCTTCCTTGGGGTTGCTTCCATTCCCAACAGACCCTGGATTTGCCCAGAAAATGGCTGTCAGCAGTCATTGGGGCATCATGCTCCCAGCTTCAAATTGAGAATGGAGACAATCTGCTGTCCCAATAACTCAAATAAAGGACCAGAAGGGAATTTTGCTGGCCCAATTGACCGGGCCTGTAACATGTGACCAATGGTGATCTAATCATAGAGGCTAAAGGGCAGTTGACTTACCCAATCAGGATACAACCTGGCTGGGACATGAAGGGTTTTTGAGAAAGTTATGAGGAATTAACACTGGGAATTGACCCAACATGCCTACTGTAGATTATAAGAGTAGCATGGTTACAAATCGGGTTGCTAACATCACTGTCAGCAGTTCGGAACTATCAGCTGTTCCGCGGAGAAAGATGAGGTTTTCTGCTCCTGTAAAGATTCACAGCCTCGGAAACCCTGCACAGGGTCCCTATGAGTCGGAACCGACTCCATGGCACATAACAACAACAATGGGTTAATGGGACTCCTGGTGTGGCACTGCGGGCTAATGCGCCAGACTGCAAAGCCGTTTCAACTGCCAGTTCGGTGATTCAAGTTCACCAACTGCTCCTCGGAAACCCTAGACAGGGTCGCTATGGGTCAGAATCGACTCAACGGCACTTAACAACAACAGCAATGGGTTAATGAGGAGTCCCAATGTGGCACTTTCGGTTAATCATGCTGAACTGCAAAGTTGGTCTGAACTGCAATTTCAAGTTGACCAGTCAACCCTAGACAGGGTCGCTATGGGTTGGAATTATTGACTCAATGGCAGTTAACAACAATAGGTTAACGAGAATCCTGGTGTGGTATTGCAACATAAGCAGTGGACTGTTACAAGGTGAGCAGTTCAAACCCATCAGCCACTCCTCGGAAACCCTATAAAGTGTCGCTATGAGTTGGAACTGACTTGATGGCACTTAGCAACACCAACAACAAGAATGGGTTAACATTTTCTTGGCTTGTCCAAGAAAAGAATTAGAAACAACCAGAATTTAAAGTTTTTCTCTTAAAAAATGTATGGTATGTGGGACATAGAGGAATCGTCCTCCACTAGTCCTTGGTGAAATGTAATTTAAATTTTGAACAGATGACTTCCCTAGAAAGGAACATAACTTTCATAAGAGCCTATAGTCTATAAAATAACACCCTGTAACCTGCCATTTGTAGATCATTTCAAAGCCTGACCAGCCCAAATTGAAACTTACCCATCATCAATGGCAGATGAAATGTTGGGTTACCACCAATGGCAACGCTACCAGAGCCTCGGTGATGGATAGGATGTGGGTTATTACGGCCACCATAGCCTGCATTACAGCTTATTGAGACTTCTCTTTCAGTATATAATAAACAGACCAAAATTGAAACAACAAAACTGTCTGAATGTTTATGAAAGACCAAGATTATTTCCCAGAAAAAGGAGCCATTTGAGCTAAATTGAAAATCACTTGACTTTATCTTCACTTTGCTAGAAAAAAAAAAGACCATTCAATTCAGTCTTTAAAACTCATATCCATTTTTAAATTATAGAAAGAAATGGAGTAAAGGAAGGAGGTACAGGGGAAAGAAAGCAGGCAGAGAGGGAGAAAAGAATTGTACACAGGAGCCTATGATGTGAAAAACAATGTGACCATCTCAGTAACTGCGAATCGAATTCCTAAATATACACTTATTTTTCTTCTAATAAAATAGAGCAAATACAAACTTTAAAGTAAATACATACCCTTTTATTTGGCCAAAGCTTCTAAATGGTTGCTGTTTTGGGGCAAGTACCCAAAGCAATAAATTAGATCAAAATAAATGGGCCATTTTTCACTCTATTATATTGTTGTTGTTACATGCCATTAAGTTAGTGCCAACTCACAGGGACTCTGTATTGGGTTTCTGAGGTTGTAAATCTTTGCAGAAGCAGAAAGGCTCATCTTTCTCCTAGGGACTCACTGGTGGGCTTGAACCAATGACATTGTGGTTCGCATTTCAGTGCTTATTCTATAGAGTCATTGCATTCCCAATTATATTCCTATTATGAAGGAAGAAGTCCAAGGTGCAGTGAAGGCACTGGCAAAGAACAAGGATCTGAGAATTGATGGAATATAAATGAAATCTTTCAACAAACTGAGGCAGCACTGGAGGCACTCACTTATCTATGCCAAGAAATTTGGAATACAACTACATTACCAACTAATTGGGAAAGATCCATATTTGTGCCCATTTCAAAAAGAAGTGACCCAACGGAACGTGGAAATATCATCAGATAATATCATTATATATCACATTGATAAAGATAACTCAAAAACAGTCATAACAGTACATGACAGGGAGCTGTCAGAATTTCAGGCTGGATTCAGACAAGGGACATTAAAAGAGGGATATCATTACTGATCTTCACTGCAAGCAGAGAATACCAGAAAGATGTTTACCTGTGTTTTATTGACTATACAAAGGTTTTTGATTGTATGGATCATGAAAAGCTATGGACAATATTGTGGAGAATGAGTATTCCAGAACACTTAATTGTACTTATGAAGAACCTTCACATACACCAAGAGGCAGTCATTCAAATAGAACAAGGAGACACCGAATATTTTAAAATCGGAAAAGTTGTGTGCCAGGGGTGTATTCTTTCACCATACTTATTCAGTCTTTATGCAAAGCACATAAGTCAAAAAGCTGGATTACACAAATAAGGACATGGCATCAGGATTGGAGGAAGATTCATTAGCGTCTTGCGCTATGCAGCGAATACAACCTCGCTTGCTAAAAGCGAAGAGGACTTAAAATACTTACTGATAAGTAACCCTTCGGTATGGGTTACACCTCAATGTAAAGAAAACAAAAAAAAAATCTCACAACTGGATCAATAAATAACATCAAGTTAAATTGAGAAAAAGATTGAAGTTGTCAAAGACTTCATTTTGCTCAGATCAACCATCAACACTCATGGAGGCAGCAGTCAAGAAATCAAAGGACATATTGCATTAGGCAAATCTGCTACACAAGACCTTTTTAAAGTATTCAAGAGCAAAGTTGTCAGAGGAAAATATGTGCCTGCTCCAAACTATGGAATTTTCAATAGCCTCATATGCAGGTGAAAGTTGGACAATGAATAAGTGATAACATAGAAGAATTGATGTATTTGAGTTATGGTGCTGGGGAAGAATATTAAAAGTACCATGGACTACCAAAAGAACAAATAAATTTGTGTTGGAAAAAGTACAGCCAGAATTCTCCTTAGAAGCTAGGATGGCCAGACCTCATCTCTCATACTTCAGACACATTATATCAGGAGGGACTAGTCCCCAGTGAAGGACATCAAGCTTGGAAAAGTGGAGGGTCAGCAAAAAAGAGGAATACCCCAAAAGAGATGGATTGGCACATCAATGGATTCAAGCATAGCAACGATTGTAAGATTGTCATAGGATAGGGCAGTGTTTCGTTCTGTTGTACATAAGGTGATTATGAGTCAGTACCAACTCCATGACACCTAACAACAGCATTCTCTTTACCCCAAAAAAAAAAAAAAGCCATAAAAAGATACTAGCAAAAAATGTATATGAATGTGACTTCCGGTTTGGTGGCAGCAGAGCAGAAAATGAACTTCCAAGCAGAACATGAAAACTAAGAAGAAACCTACAAGAAATAGCACAAAAAACACAAACTCAACACAAAAAAGCATGCAGAACAAAGGAACAAACAGCACTATCATAAAATTAACATAATGGTAGCGTAGTGGTTACGAATCGGGCTGCGAACCTTAAGGTCAGCGGTTCGAAACTACCAGCCGCTCCGCGGGAGAAAGATGAGGCTTTCTACTCCCGTAAGGATTTACACCCTCGGAAACCCTGTACAGGGTCGCTATGGGTCGGAACCGACTCGACGGCACTTAACAACAACAACATCAATAATTACATTGAATGTCAATGGATTGAATGTTCCAGTGAAGAGTCAGAGAGTGGCAGAATGGATAAGAAAACAAGACCCCTCAATATGCTGCCTGCAAGAGACATACCTTACACACAAAGACAAAAAATATACCAAGCTAACTGCAAAAATAAACAAGCAGGAGTGGCCATACTAATCTCCTATAAACTTTAAGACAAAAACCAGCATAAGAGATAAATAAGGACACTATCTCATGATCAAAGGATCAATTAAGAAAGGCAATATAACCATAATAAATATCTACACTCCCAAAGAAAGAGCACCAAGATATATGAAGCAAACCTTAATAGATTTGAAAAAAGAAATACCAGAATCTACAATTATAGTGGGAGATTTTAATATGCAACTTTCAAAAAGGGACAGAAAGAAACTCAACAAATTTACAGGGGAACTAAACAGCACAATCAACCAACTTAACGTCATAGTTGTGTACAGAGCATTCAACCCAACAACAGCACAATATACATTCTTCTCCAGTGCACATGGAACATTCTCCAGAATTGACCATGTGTTAGGTCACAAAGCAAGCCTCTATAAATTTACAAATATCCAAAATACTACAAAGCATCTTTTCAGACCACAATGCTATAAAATTACAAATCAACAATAAGAAGACCAAGGAAATTAAGTCGAATACATGGAAACTGAATAACACCCTGCTGAAAAGCGACTGGGTAAAAGAAGAAATTAAACGTGAATTCATAAAGTTTCTAGAAACAAACGAGAATGAAAACACAACATACTAAAATCTTTGGGACACGGCAAGAGCAGTGCTTCGAGGACAATTTATTGTGATAAATGCACACATCCAAAAAGAAAAAGGAAGCAAAATTAATACATTAATACAGCATCTCCAACAATTAGAAAGTGACCAAAGGAGGAAACCTACAGTCACCAAAAGAAAATAAATAATAAAGATAAGAGCAGAAATAAATGAGATGAAAACCAGAAAAACTATAGAAAGAATCAACCAATAGGGCAAGAAGCTGGTTCTTTGAACGGATTAATAAAATTGAAAAAAATTGGCAAAACTAACTAAGGAAAAGAGGGAGAGGACACAAATAACTCGCATTAGAAACCACATGGGCAATGTCACAATGGAATCAAATGAAATCAAAAAAATAATAACAGAATACTATGAAGAGTTGTACTCCAACAAATTCGAAAACTTAGAAGAGATGGATGCATTTTTAGAAAAACACCACCTACCTAAACTTACACAGAGTGAAGTAGAAAACTTGAATAGACCCATAACAAAAGAAGAAATTGATCAGGTCATCAAAACACTCCCAACCAAAAGAAGTCCAGGCCCAGATGGCTTCACAGGTGAGTTCTACCAAACATTCAGGGAAGAGCTGTCACCAACTCTACTCAAATTATTTCAGAATATAGAAGACGATGGAAAATTTCCTAATACTTTTTATAAAATAAGCATAAGCCTTATACCAAAACCAGGGAAGGACATCACTAAGAAAGAAAATTATAGACCAATATCCCTCATGAACAAAGACGCAAAAAAAAATTCTCAACAAAATCCTAGCCAACAGAATCCAGCAGCACATAAAAACAAAAACAAGCAAAAACAAACAAACAAACAAACAAAAACATCAAGTGGGTTTCATAAAAGGGATGCAAGGATGGTTCAACATTAAAAAAACAATCAATGTAATCCACTACATCAATAAGAAAAAGGAAAAGAAACACATGATCATATCGATTGATGCAGAAAAGGCATTTGACAAACTCCAACATTCATTCCTGATAAAAACACTCAACAAAATAGGAATTGAAGGGAAATTCCTCAACATAATCAGGAGCACATATACAAAACCAACAGCCTACATCACTCTCAATGGAAAGAAACTGAAAGCCTTCCCTCTATGAATGGGAACCAGACAAGGATGCCCTTTGTCACCACTCCTTTTCAATATTGTGCTGGAAGTCTTAGACAGAGCTATACAGCAAGATAGAGAAATTAAAGGTATCCAAACTGGCAAAGAGGAAGTAAAACTCTCTCTATTTGCAGAGGATATAATCCTATACATAGAAAACTCCAAAGACTCAATAAAAAAGCTACTAGACATCATTGGAAGATTCAACAAAGTGGCTGAATGTAAGACCAACATACAAAAATCAGTTGGATTCCTCTATAGTAACAATGACAGTGCTGAAAAGGACATTAGGAAAGCAATACCATTTACAATAGACACCCAAAGGTTGAAATATTTAGGAATAAACATAACCAGAGAAACAAAAGATCTATACAATGAAAATTACAAAACACTGCTACAAGAAACCAAAGGAGACTTATGGAAGTGGAAGAACATACCATGTTCCTGGATAGAAAGACTCAACATCATGAAAATGTCAATACTGCCCAAAGCAATTTACACATATAATGCAATCCCAGTCCATATTCCAACAACATTCTTCCAAGAGATAGAAAAGACATTTACAAACTTTATATGGAAAGGAAGGAGACCCAGAATAAGCAAAGCACTGCTTAAGAAGAAGAACAAGATCGGAGACCTCTCACTCCCCAGTTTCAAAATTTACTACACAGCTGCAGTGGTCAAAACAGCCTGGTACTGGTACAATGAAAGATTCATTGATCAATGGAACAGAATTGAGAAGCCAGAAATCAACCCATCCACATACAGCCAAATAATTTCCCACAAAGTGTCTAGGTATATTGCATGGGGAGGAGATAGTCTCTTTGACAGATGGTGCTCGCAGAACTGGACAGCGATATGCAAAAGATTGAAACAAGGCCTTTACATTGCACCTTATACAAAAACCAACTCAGCATGGATTAAAGACCTAAACGTGAATCCCAAAATTATGAAGGTTATCAATGAAAAAATAGGGACAGTCTCACATTGATATGGCTCCCATGGCTCCAAATCATATGTCTCCAAACTTCCAGAGATCAGGGTCTACGCTAGGGGTGGATTCAGGTAGGAACGGGCCATACCTCTGGTTACCAGGGAAGCTTGGGAAAAAATAAGGAATCCCAAATTTCCAGTCCTATGTGTAAATCTGCTTGCTCTGCCAGGCCTCCTTCTGTTGCCAAAGCTACCCACAAGATGGTTGTGCTGTGGCTGGCCAGCCAGGTGCCCTCTCCTGCTATCCCTGCTCAGCTTCTCCTTCTATGTGATTAAGGGAGAAAGATGAGGCTTTCTGCTCCCATAAAGATTTATAGCCTTGGAAACCCTGTGCAGGGTCACTATGAGTTGGAACTGACTCCATGGCACTTAACAACTCTCTCTTTTCCTCTTTCCTCTTCCTGTTTTTTTCTAAGTGCTTAAACATTTCTTCTTGCTATTTCCTTTCTGATTTTTCCCTTCTATAGCGCCATACTCCTATCCCTCTTCTCTGTTTTTATTTATTCTTAAGTGGTTTCTTAATTTCTTCCTTTTGTTTTCTCTCATTTTTCTCTTCTGTAGCTCCATTTCTCTTTTCCTCCTTTCTCTCAATAGTTGTTATATTCTTTTTTTTCCAGATTGCTGCCTGCTTTTATTTGTTTTCTCTCTTTATTATTTTCTCCTTATTTTTGGTTCCTTGTTTGTGTATTGTTTTGTTTCTGTGTGTGTGTGTGTGTGTGTGTGTGGTGAGAGGGGCTTTCTCTTTCCCACCCAACAGGAGACAGCAACCTTCCCCATATAGCCCAGCCACAACCATACCCTCTACAGCTCCACCTATTGGGCAAGGGCTAAAACCAGCTCCTATACCATTTGATCACTGATAGACAGCAACCAACACCAGCTAAACCCACTATAAACTGAGGTGCATGAACAGTGAATGAGAACAGTGTGCACGTTTCCACTCTCTAACTATACTCACAGTCCACAGTTGGTGAGAATCTAAGAGCAAATCAACACACAATCATCAATTTAACACAAATACGACAGCCCCATAGTCCCCCGGAGACAACAGGCAATTTTAGCTCACACTAAATAACAAGAGAGAATGGCTGAAACAAATGACAAAAATGCAAAGCCAGAAAATATTTCTGTGGAAGATAACGTAATGGGACTAACTGAAAAAGAATGACAATTAGATATATTCAGAGGATTAATAGAAAGAATGAGGAAAGCATGGAGAACACAGAAAAAAATGCCAGAAGAATTCAGGAAAAGATTACAAGAACAAATGGACAAAACATTTGTAAATTTTGAAACAATACAAACCCTACAATTAGAATTCCAGACTAATACTAAGATTTTAGAAATGGGCAATGCATTGAAAGGGCAAAAGAGTAGCTTCAAATAAATGGAAGCCCAAATTAGTGAGCTTGAAGACAAATTTCTCAATACTACTGTACTAGAAAAATCATCAGAAAAAATCATGAACAAGTCCTAAAAAAAAAAGTTAGGAGATATGTGGGACAACATTATGAGTAACAACTTACAGTGGATCGGAATTCCAACAGGAAGAGACAATAAAAAGCACAGAGAAAATTGTCAACGTATTATTAGAAGAAAATGTCCTTAACTTCATAAAAGATGAGATGATAAACATCAAAAAGGTGAACAAACTCCAAACAGGATATATCCCAAAAGAAAATTACCAACACATATCATAATCAAACTTCCAAAACGAAAGACAAGAATTCTGCTCTCAAAATGAAAGAATTCTGAGAGCAGATTGGGAAAAAAGAGAAGTTACCTATAAAGGACAACAAGTAAGCCTAAATTCTTATTTTTCAGCAGAAATGATGCGGACAAGAAGGCAATGGACTGATTAATACAAAATTCTCAAAGAAAAAACTGTCAACTAGGAATCATATACCCAGAAAAGTTGTTCCTCAAATACCACAGTGAAATTAGGACATTTCCTGATAAAAAGAAATTAAAAGAATTTGTAATGACAATGTTAACAAAAAATGTTACAGAAAATGACAATGTTACAAAAAATGCTAAAGGGTATTCTTTGGACTGAGAACCAACAATAGCAGAAACAATTTGAGATTACCACACATGGAAACACCACCCACTACTCAATCAAGATATAG
>NW_006408598.1:4161538-4163870 GCF_000296735.1 Chrysochloris asiatica
CCCACAATCAAAATGATCTCAGGGCAGAAAAATATGTGGAACAAAGAAACCTCTGGCACCACAAAAACACACAGAGCAAAATGACAGCAATCAATTCATACCTTTCGATAATTATACTAAACGTAAACGGACTGAATGCACCAATCAAGAAACAGACAGAGCATAATGGGTAAGAAAACAGGACCTTTCTGTATGTTGTCTCCAAGAGACAATAAAAAAGATAGAAGACAGGCCGTCAATAGAAGGATGGTTAAACAGACTTTATACATACACACAATAGAATACTATGCAACATTAAATAATAATGATGAATCTGTGAAATACCTCACAACATGGTTGAACCTTATGCTGAATGAAATTAGTTAATCACAAAATGTCAAATACTGTATGAGACCAATATTGTAGAAAGTTAAGAAAATGATTTTTTAATAAAAGAAACAATTTTTTAGTAAAAGTTTTTTTAATAAAAGAAACAATTAATGATTATGGGAGGAGAGGTAAAATTATTCATGGGCTACAGGGTTGTTGTTGTTAAACTGTCGAATTGGTTCCGACTCATAGCAAACCTGTTAGGGTTTCCAAGGAGCCAACTGGTGGGTTTGAACCACTGCAGTTCAAATGACCTGTGATCTAGTACTTACCATACAGTACTGCAGAGAGTAGACACACATTAGCATGGGTAACAGGGTAGGCCAGAGGGAGGCTGGCAGTGGAAAGATGACGTTAACTGGAGACACAGGAATGCAATATTTAAAGTGAATAGAGAGGTAAATACTGTTAACTGTTGGTACATGGAGGGGATTGCAGTCATTGTAATGAAGCAAAGTTTATGATCTACTGAATGTAAAACAGATATATGCTCTGTAGACCTTCACTCAATTCACAATAAAAATTTTTTTAAAAAGATGAAGAAAAGAACAAAACGGGTATCAGAAGAAACTTTATCTTCAATGTAAAGATGCTAAAGCAAATGGAAGAAATTAGAATGTAAAAGAGCTGAACAGAAAATATCAAAGGGTAATTTTAGAAGACAAGGTCAAGTATTATAAGGAAATGTGCAAAGACCTGGAGTTAGAAAACCAAAAGGGAAGACATCCTCAGGATTTCTCAAGCTTAAAGGACTGAAGAAAAAAATTCAAGCCTTGGCTTACTGTCTATGCAAAGTCTTCAACAGTGTGGGTCATGACAAGCTATGGATAACACTGTGAAGAATGGGTATTCAAGAACAACTGTGCTCATGAGAAACCTGTATATAGACCAAGAGGAAGACTTTTGAACAGAACAAGGGGACACTGGGTGGTTTAAATTAAGGAAAGGTGTGCACCAGAGTTGGTATTCTTTCACCATATTTATTCAAACTGTACGCTGAACAAATAATCTGAGAAGCTAGGTTACATGAAGAAGACTGTGATATCAGAATTAGGGGATAACTTGTTAACAACCTGCAATAAGCAGATGATATAACCTTGCTTGTTGAAAGCAAAGAGGACTTAAAGTATTTACTAATGAAGATTAGACTACAGACTTCAGTATGGGTTGCATCTCTATATAAAGAAAACAAAATCCTCACCACTATACCAATAAATAACATCATGATAAGGGAAGAAAGGATTGAAATTGTTGAAGACTTCATTGCTTTGATCTATTATCAGCACTTATGGAAGCAGCAGTCAAGAAATCAAATGACATACTGCATTGGGCAAATCTGCTGCACAAGACCTCTTTAAAGTGGTCACAAGCAAAGATGTCAATTTGAGGACTAAGGTGCACCTGTCCTAGCCCACAGTATTTTCAATATCTTATATGCATGTAAAACTTGTACAATGAATAAGGAAGACTGTAAATGAATATACATATTTGAGTTATGGTGTTGAATAAGAATATTAAAAAAAACAAGGACTGCTGGAAGAACAAACAAATCTGTGTTGGAAGAAGTTTAGCCAGAATTCTCCTTAGAAGGCTGCATGATGAGACTTGGTCTCTCATACTTCAGATGTATTAGGAGGGAATAGTTCCTAGAGAAGGACATCATGCTTGGTAAAGCAGACGGTCAGCAAAAAAGAAGAGCCTCAGTGAGATGTACTGGCACAGTGGCAGCAGCAATGAGTTCAATCTTAACTATGATTGTCTTCCCTTTTGGTTTTCTAACTCTAGGTCTTTGCACATTTCATTATAAAACTTGACTTTGTCTTCTAGAGCTGCCCTTTTAAACTTACTGTTCAGCTTTTATGTCATAATTTCTTCCATTTGTTGAACTATTCTTTGTTCAAGAGCAAGTTTCAGAGTCCCTTTTGACTTCCACTTTCATCTTTTGCTTTTTTTCCGTCTTTTT
>NW_006408598.1:4165276-4176857 GCF_000296735.1 Chrysochloris asiatica
TATATATATATATATATATATATTAAGGAGTGTATATATATATACAAAAGTAATTCAAAAGATTTGTGGAAAAAATTCATTTTATGAGAAACTTTTAGGAAACCCCCTTGTCTATTTGTATAACCAACTATTAATCTTCCAGGACTCACGAATTTGTACTCATTTACTTTCCCCTTTCCTTGAAATTCACTCAGCTGAAAATAAATGTGAGCTAACAATTCCTACATTCTAACCTTTCTATTAATTACCCTGTTTGGATAATAGGGTCTCCCCCTCATGTGAATCAGTAATGATATAGCCCTAAAACTTGGTATGATTTGGCTGGCTCTCAGTCACCTCACATATGCTATCTTTAGAACTCACCATGATAAACATACATTAAGTTGCTTCATCCTATTGCATGTGCTAATAGAAAGAGACGTCCTTATCTGAAGAATAAAAATTGCATGTGATGTATATTTTGTAATGACTTCATTGGGGAAGATTCCTCCACTACCCTGCATTCTCCTTAACCACTGTGGTTCTAAGTGTCATCATCAGTCTTTCTATTACATAATGAGGTAGCAGGATATTTGCTTATGCTCTAAAGCAGTGTCTCAGAGTTGAATGTGTACAGAAATCACCAGGAGATCTGTTTAAAAGCAAATTATCCTATTTCAGCAGGTTAGTCCAGAGATAATTTATCCCAAACAAGCTCACAGGTCATGCCAGTGCTGCTAATGTAAGGCCACACTTGAGTAGCAATGTTTTAAAAGATTCAATCTCATTCTTGATGGAAGTTCAGTTGCTTATCCTAGAATTCTACTTGTGCAGAATTCCTTCCTACCTTTCTTCACTAGATCACATTCCTTCAGATCCATTCTCTAGCTTTGAGGAACGTTCCTATTCTATCTTACAGCATCCTAATATCACTAATCTTATTCCTTTGATGAACCAATACTCACTGAGCACCTATCATAAGCTGGACACTGCTGTGCCCTAAGGACACAGCTATGAACCAGACAATATTCCTGATTGCCCCTGTTAACATTGTTGTTGTTGTTATGTGCCATAGAGTCGGTTCCAACTCATAGCAACCCTGTACAGGGTTTCCAAGGCTGTAAATCTTTATTGGATCAGAAAGCCTTATCTTTCTCCCACAGAACAGCTAGTAGTTTCAAACTGCTGACTGTGAGGATAGCAGCCCAATTCATAACCACTACGCTACCAGATTATAGAGACAATAAATTTACACTATAAATTCTAAAGAGGCAGGCATTAAGCAAATAAGTATTTAATAATTGTTGTAATTGTAAGGAGAGATAAGAATGAAAACTATAGAATGCTTTGAGAGCAAATAATGGAGGAAAACCTACCCAAAACTGCTGGGTCCTTAAGGTTTCCATGTAGTGTAGGTTTACTTTTATATAGCCTCTGCCTTCTATAGAATGTGGCAGAGTATCAGAAGTTTCTCTCTTGATCTTTACTTTCCCCGTATCCATAGTCACGAGTGTGCATTTTTGCATGGTAATGCTCACCTTTGGCAGGGCAACAGACATGGCACAGTGTTTATTGTTGGCAGGCGAGTACTATAGCATCAACAGTTCCAAATTAGTATTGGATTGCCTCATGTGGTCATTGCCCCTTGGCTCCATCTGATAATGGCCCTGGCCATCTGCAATGGCAAGCTGTTCCATCCAAATCCTGGTCAACAGTTCCCCTTCCCACAGAATGACAGCAAATATAATACCCTAATTTTCACTGTGCTACCCATCTGTCAAGGAGCCTGGTAGCGCAGTAGGCTACACTTTGGACAGCTCACCACAAGGTCAGCAGTTCAAAACTATCAGCTGCTCCATGGGAGAAAGAGTAGACTTTCTGTTCTCTTAAAGATTTACAGTCTCAGAAACCCTCTATAGGGTGGTTATGCATCAGAAGTGACTCACTGGCATGCCACCCTCACCCATCTGTCAGTTGGTTGACTGTAGTGATTTGTGTATTTATGTTATGCTGGAAGATATGCTACCATATTTCAAATTCCAGTAGCATCATTCATAGTGGGCAGGTTTTCAGACTAAGACAGACTAGGAAGAAAGACCTAGCAATCTACTTCCAAAAAAAATTAGCCAGTGGAAACACTCTGGATCACAACAGAATACTGTCCAACATAATGCTGGAAGATGAGTCCCTAGGTTGGAAAGCACTCAAAATACACAGTGGCTACAAAGATAGATCATGAAGATGGCACACTATCAGGCAATGTATTATTCTGTTGTACATGGGGTCAGCATGATGAGTTGGAGCCTTCTTCATGGCAATAAGGGTAGTTATGAGTCACAACTGACTTGACAGAAAGGGAAGGATTAATAACAATTTCCTGACTTTCATGACCTCTTTTGCCAGTCTTTGTCTAGAACCATGAGCTAGCTATTGCTAGCAAATTACCATTGATAATCAACAGAGGTCTAAATATTCACTCATTTCTTAGTTTTAGTTTTCACAGTAATGTTTGAATGACGAGGTCCAAATCTACTTGCTGGATCAAAGATTCTGACTACCTCTGATTGAGACAGCTTCTTCTGTTGCTCCTGTTGTCCTTCAAGGTTCACGGGGTACCAGGGAACATCAAGAAGAGAGAAGATATGGAGATTCAGATCCATTGCAACCTATGTAGTTGAGATCTTCAACAGCTTCTGCCCTTTCTATACAGTGTCCTGCAAGCAAATAATATTCCATTAGCAAAAATGTATCTAAAATGCAAATTAAATCTTTCCTGAAATCTCTTGAAAGGGGATTCCATTTGTCCACCAAGGACTACTTCAAACCTTGTTTCCTGATATCTCCCCCTTTATAGTACCTCGTAGATATAGAAGCTACCTCAATGGCTTACTCTCTGGCTTTTCTTAAAACTCTCCTAACTCTCCATCAGACCAGACCCACTGCACTTGCCTTTAACTCTCTGGATCTGTTTGAGACAGTAGTTTATCTCTCTCTTCAGGGTGATTAGGCTAGCAGGACTGGCCCTCCGGATCCTATTGCTTCATTGGCCAGATTTCATTCAAGCAAGAGGAAGAAAAGGCAGGGGAATATTCACCCATATTATTTGTTTTCTTTTGCCATAACATTCATCCAAGAAAGTAATTCCTTATAGTTCCAGAAAAGTAATCTGGCAGTTATTATTAAAAGTCTAGTGTGTGCAGATAAGATGTTGTTGTTTTTGTTAGGTGCCATTGAATTGGTACCAACTCATAGCGAGCCTAAGCACAACAGAATCAAACACTGCCCTGTCCTGCACCAACCTCACAATGGTTGCACCACTGCTGTTGCCACTGTGCCAATCTACCTCATTACAGGTCATCCTCTTTTTCACTAAACTTCCACTTTACCAAACAAAATATCCTTCTCCAGGGACTGGTCCCTCCTGATAATATGTCTGAAGTTTGAGAGACGAAGTCTGGCCATCCTGGCTTAAACCTCCAACCTTGTGGTTCAAACTGACTTTGAAGTCCAACACACTAACCGGCAGAGCCACACCAGGACCTCAGGCTTGTTCGTTTATTTGTTTTTTCCATAGAATCTTTCAATATTACAAGTCCAGGTTTGAATTCTTTCTTCAGTTTCCTCAGCTTGGGAAATACTGAGCGTGTTCTTCACTTTTAATTTTTGAACTCCAGGTCTTTGCACATTTTGTTATAATATTTGACTTTGTCTTCTCAAAGTGACCATTCAAATTATCTATTCAGTTATTTTATCTCCTCATGTCTTCCTTTTGCTTTAGCATCTCTACACTGCAGAGCAATTTTCAATGTCTCTTCTGACATCCATTTTGATTTTTTCCTTTTTTTCCTTCTTAATGATCTTTTCCTCCTGTGTAATTTTCTTGATGTCCTCCACAACTCTTCTAGTCTTCTGTCTTTAGTGTCTAATGCATAAAACATGTTCTTGAGATTCTCTCTAAATTAGGTGAGAAAATTTCAAGGTATTTGAAATTTTTTTTAATTTTCTTAAAATTTGTATTTGTTTTAATTTTCTTCAGCTTCAGCCTGAACTTGCATATGAGCAATTGGTGGACTGTTCCACAGTCTGCCTTTGGCCTTGTTTTGGCTAATGATATGGATGGAGATTTTCCATGGTCTCTTTCCACAAATGTAGTTACTTGATTTCTGTGTATTCCATCTATTGAGGTTCATATGTATTGCCAGTCATCTTCTATGTTGTTTTAAAAAGGCATTTGCAATGAAGAAATCATTGGTCTTGCAAAATTTGGTCATGTGAGAGGAGGGGCTTGATGGTACATTAGGGAGAAGAACCGTGCAGACCTCCACCAGTAATAACACAGAGTGCCAGACAAAGCAGGTTCAGGAGATGGTCCCGGAATACTTAACTACATATAAAGGAATATTTATAAGTATTGAAGTCTTACTGCCTTTGCGATTTGTATCAGAAGCAAGAAAAATGAATTTTCTGCCCACCGGCAGCCATCTTGAGCAATGCAGAGCTGATATAGGAACAGGAAAGAAATCCCACTGCAGAAACCTTACTGTCAGAGATAAAGGTGTGAATAATTTTTTCCCCACTCATCAGTCTTTCTCTGTCTGGGCACTTCCACTCTAGTGATTAGAGGGGGATGCCTGAGTGAGTGTACACCCCCTACCCCCACCCCTGGAGGGTTCTACTACATATACACATGGATCTACTCAGCACAGATCACTAGGCACAGGTTTAATAACCTCATATGGATGCGAAAGCTGGACAGTAAATAAGGAAGATCGTAGAAGAATTGATGCCTTTGAGTTGTGGTGTTGGAGGAGAATACTAAAAGTGCCATGGACTGCCAAAAGAACCAATAGATCTGTTTTGGAAGAAGTGCAGCCAGAGTGCTCCTTGGAGACCAAGATGGCTAAACTTTGGCTCTCATACTTTGGACATATTGTCAGGAGGGAACAGTCGCTGGAGAAGGATATCATGCTGGGTAAGATGGAGGGTCTGAGAAAAAGAGGAAGACCCTAACAAGATGGATCAGCCAGGTGGCATCATTGATGGCGTCAAGTGTGGCAGCGGTAGTGAGGTTGGCCCAGGATTGGACATTGTTTCGTTCTGCTGTGCATGGGGTCACTATGAGTCGGTTCTGACTCGATGGCACCTGACAACAACAACAACAAGGGACATTGTCAATGCCAATTAAGTGCTTCAAAATATCCTAAACGGAGGTCTTTGGACTGATAATCAATAAGAATAGACAACAACCAGAGATTTGTATGTGTGCCAACACCACCCAGAACTCAACTGACAGAGTCAGAACAGAACAGAACTACGAGAACGAATTCAGAGTATCTGGGAGGTCAGACTATGTTCAAAAGAATTACATTGTGAAAGAAGGTAAAAATATAGGAACAGAGAGATCCAGGTGGTCAGGGAGGTCAGGTAGATTGCAGGATAAAATAGACCGTTTTAAATGAAGGAAACAGTTAATAGGATATACAGTAACCTCAAAGAAAATTAATATTTTACAATATACCAAGAAAATAAAAATCCAAGAGTAACATGGAAACATTGAAACTATAAAGAAACTGACAAGAAAGAGCACAAAAAAATATGAACTCAGCACGGGAAGACATGCAAAATAAAGAAACCATAATAAAAGAAAGAAATTCTTCGTTGGTTACCAGAGGTGGGTGGAAGGGCATGGTAGAGCATAGGGTAAGGGATAGTCACATCATAGCTCGGGTGGGGAGGGCAATATACAAGGAAATGGAGACCCAATATACAAGAAAGGGGAGGGGGTGGAAGAACAAGGTAGATAGGAGACCACTTAAGTAGGTTTGCATGGGCTAAATGATATAGTGATGTATGTAAATAGTGACATATGCTCAACTTTGGAACAACAGGACTCTGGGATACAGGGACTGAGGCATAGTCTGAATGGGTAAAAGAGGGAAAATAATATTAAGAGGCTTGACTGTTTTATGAATATTGTTTCTCTTGCTGACTATTGTAAAATAGACACTTGAGTTCATTGAGAAATAAACATTGGGAAACATGATTATAAGCCCATCTTCAGTCTATAACTGATTGGGATACCTAAAAGGGGTTCTAGAACTTGCCCAGTGAAATAAGGTTCCTACAGAGCCTTTTTAGGACCTTATGTGGAATCCTGAGACACATCCAGAACCTTCTGAGGGGGGACATTCTGACTTGAAAGGACAGGCAGACCAGCCCACAGAGGCTAGAGGAACAGAAGATACTTCTTGAAAGAAAGACCACCAGGAAAAATAAACAAACAACAACAAAAAAAGACGTCAGTCTGTTTGACTATAACAAGAACAAGAAAGCTGTTCCCCATGGAGCCATCAAGGCAAGCAATCAAGTCCCTTCAGTACAAACCCCACTCCAAAACTGAAACTCAAAGGGAACACATGAGCAGGTATATAAGCTTGTTGGTGACCACATCAGTCTACATATGAGTGGAAGTGGGGGAAAGGCAGGAATGAAGATATGGACTGAGTTTGACTATGTTCCATTGACTTTCTATTGACCTTGAAATGAGAAAGAGAAGAGGAAGGGATAGTTGGTCTGAAGTTTGGGGAGACTTGGGGACTACTGACCCCATGGATCATGGCCTAGCCATGGATGGCTAGAGTTGAGAGTGAAGAGTCTAGCTGATATGATGTGGGAGATGTACAAGAACTCCCAATTTGCATATCATACCCATTTGACCTAGCTCCAATGGCTTGATTAGCAGAACTCGACTAGAGGAAGATAAAGATTTGATAAAGGAAGAAAGTGTAAATTGCTACAATTTGATGAACTTGGCCTATACTTATGGATGTAGTGGTGGTGATTATGTGCCATGGAGTCAGTTCCAATTCATAGTGACCCTGTATAGGGTTTACAAGGCTGTAACTATTTATGGAATGGAAAACTTAGACATTGGCTACCTAAAATGGGAAGGGAGTTGCAAAGACACGAAGTGGCTGCCTTACAAGTGTTCAAAATTTTTTTTTAGTTTCAGAGCATGCGAGTGAAGGTAGAATCTCCACTGAATAGGTTTCATCTTGTTTAGATGGGTCTGGTGAAAGGAGATGGGGATAGGATTCATTTGATTCAATAGTAATTGTTATCTTGACTAATTGTGATTGTCACAAATGTAAAGGTAGAAGTTGTGCAACAAAAAGGAGGGCGTAGTTAATTGTATATTCCAAGAACAGAAGACTCTGGGACCAGCAAGAGGGAAGAGCATGAGCAGAACATGGGACCCTAATCAGAGAAGCAGCGACACCAGAGATAGAGGCAGACGTGATGGCAAGGAGAGATTGAGCAGATGTGGATTCTAGACTCATGGAAAGAGAAAGGCGGTGTGCTGGTGACCAGGAGGCTGGCTTCCAGAATGTGCCCTTTGGTTGTTTAAGTGATTATATATTCCTGCGTGGTATTTTGTACTCAAAAAGAAAAAACAATGGGGGTGTTCTTGTTAAAAGAAACAAACTATGGTGGTTATGGAGAGAGAAGGAAATGATTCGTGTGCTAAAGGGTAGACACATGTTGACATGGGTGACAGGACAGGCAACATACAATGGGAGGAAGTTTGGCAGAGGAAAGATGAGAGTGGAGACACAGGGAGGAATGCAGTAGTTAAAGTGAATAGAGGTAAATGCTATTGACTGTTAGTACATGAAAGGGGTTGTAATGAAGCAAAGCATATGATTTGTTGAATGTATAAAACTGATGATCTGCTCTATAAACCTTCACTCAATTCACAACTTAAAAAACAAAATCTATCATGCAATCTCCAGCATCATTCCTATAATCAAAGCCATATTTTCCAACTACTGATATTTTCGCTTTGTTTCTAATCACCAGTAATTTTTAATACATCTTGTTTGTATGTTTAATCAATTTCATACTGAAAATGGTAGAATTCTTTAATTTTATCATCAATGGCTTTAGTGGTTGGTGCATAAATTTGAATAATCGTGATAGTAACTGATCTTCCTTGTAGGCATATGAATATTTTCTTATCACAGTGTTTTACTTGAAGACAGATCTTGGCATGTTCTTTTTGATGATGAATGTTATGCCATTCATCTTCAACTTGTCATTCCTGGCATAATAAACCATGTGATTGTAAGATTAAAAATGGTCAATACAAGTTCATTTCAACTCACTTGTCATGTGCCATCGAGTTGGAACCGACTCATAGCGACCCCATGCACAGCAGAACGAAACAATGTCCGATCCTGGGCCAACCTCACTACCACCTCTACACTTGACACCATCAATGATGTCACCTGGCTGATCCATCTCGTTGGGGGTCTTCTTCTTTTTCTCTGACCCTCCACCTTACCCAGCATGACATCCTTCTCCAGTGACTGTTCTCTCCGGACAATGTGTTCAAAGTATGAGAGACGAAGCTTAGCCATCCTGGCCTCCAAGGAGCACTCTGGCTGCACTTCTTCCAAAACAGATCTATTGGTTCTTTTGGCAGTCCACGGCACTTTCAGTATTCTCCTCCATCACCACAACTCAAAGGCATCAATTCTTCTACGATCTTCCTTATTCACTGTCCAGCTTTCACATCCATATGAGGTTATTGAAAATATCATGGCTTGGGTCAGGTGCACCATAGTCCTCAAGCTGACATCTCTGCTCTTCAATACTTTAAAAAGTTCCTGTGCAGCAGATTTGCCCAATGCAATACATCGTCTGATCTCTTGACTGCTGCTCACTAATGCCTTGGATATCAATGTTTATGTGTTCCATTTCATTTTGGACAACATCCAATTTCCTTAGATTCATACTACATACATTCCATGTTCTAATTATTAATGGATGTTTACAACTATTTCTTCCCACTTTGATTTATGCCTCATCAGTAAATGAAGGTCCTGAAAGCTTTGCTCCAGTTTTGTCATCATGGTCAACTCTATTTTGAGGTGGCAGCTCTTCCCCTGTCATATTCTGAGGACCTTCCAACCAAAGGGACTCATCTTCCAGCTCTATATCTGACAATATTCTGTTCTTCATCATGCTTCAATATTTTGGTGTTGACAGTGCTCCATTGCTATTCATAATATTTTTAGTAACTAAATATTCTATAGTAGTCCATCCCTCCTTCTTCCTAGTCTGTCTGCATCTAGAAGCTCAGCTGAAACCTGTCAACCATGGGTGACCCTGCTGGCATTTAAAATACCCATGGCAAAGCTTCAAGAATCACAGCAACATTCAAGCCACCACAGTATGACTAACTGACAGATGAGTGGTGGATTAAGAAAATAGAGAATGGTAAATAGCTAGCTTAAGATCAGGAAACTTTCCAGGCTACTAATTAATGTTTGCATTAAATTAAAAATACCTTTGATATTTATGTTGCCCACATATAAGAGTTACAGGATGGCACACATGACTAAATGCTTACTTTACTATGAATCAAAAGTTTGATAGTTCAAAGATATCCAAAGCCACCTTAGAAGGCTGACTTGGAGATCTGTTTCTGAAAGGTCGCATCCTTGAAATCCCTATGTTGCTATTCTATTCTGCATACATGAGGTTGTTGTAAATTGGAATTGACTTGATGGCAACTAACAACAGTTCTCTGAGTTCTGGTGTGGCCTTGGAGGATAAAGCATTGGACTGCAAGGTTGGTTTGAACCATAAGGTCAGTGGTTCAAACCCACTAGCCACTCCTCAGAAATCTAATACAGGGTCACTATAAGTTCAAACTAACTTGATAGCAATTAACAACAATAGTCTGCATACAATGCTTGATGCATATGCAGATTTAGACTCCTTGTAATAGATCCAGGTTCCTACAACACCAATAAGAATGTGAATCCTCCCAGAGCTTTCTTACCATAATCTGTTCACAGCTCACATAGACTACTATTATCCATAGATGCCTGTTGCAATAGTCAAAGTCTTGTGTCAACTTGACTGGGCCCGGATTCTTAGTGATTTGGCAGCTAAGATAGCTATCCCCCATGATGAGATTTGATGAGACAAACTAATAATATGATCAAGGATGGAATATACCACCCTGATCCAATTACTGGAGATTTCCAAGTGTACGGCATGCAACAACTTTTATCCAGGTAAGACTCATAACAAACAGTATAGTGTTTCTGAGGAGCAGCTGGTGGGCTTGAACTGCTGACCTTGTAGTTCGAAGTCTAGTGCTGATCCTACAATGCTATACCAATTGAGCAAAGAAAGCGGGACTTACTACCACCAAGATAGAAGAGCTGGAAGTAGAGTTCATCCTTTGTACCTGAGATCCCTGCACTGTGAAGCACCTAAATCCAGGTGAAGATTGATGTCAAGATGCACGAAGATCTACAAGGAATACTGGACCTACCGATGCTGAAAAGAGACAAGGACTTTCCTCCAGAGATGATGCTCTGAATTCGAACTTCTAGCCTCTAACACTGTGAGAGAATAAATTTCCAGTTGTTAAAACTATCTAATTGTGATATTTCTGGTATTAGCTGCACTAAGACATCTGTTATTTGACTAATTTAGCTAATACTCATCATTTATCAATAACATTGTTAAGTTTCACAAAATCTTTTAGCATTTGAAATCAGGAGCAATTAGCACTCCCCTTGCTCCCAAGTATGTAATAGTTTAGGGATATTGTTGTTGTTGTGTGTCATTGAGTCAATCCCAACTCAGAGTGACCCTATGTAGGATTTCTGAGAGTGGTTGGTGGGTTTGAACTGTCAGCCTTGCTTCTCCTACAGTGTCGCACCAAGACTTTTAGGACTATTTGAAGAATGTAATCTAAGCAAGTGCCTTTGATGTATATCTGACTTTTCTGCTCTGTAGAAACTCCATAAATCTTTACACTTGGGAGTTAACTCTGAGCCATCACTTACGAATGCTAATTGTACACAACATTAATGGAGAATGTGAATGATACTGGCTTCCTAACCCGTAGCTTCATTTCATAATTCCTGGTTCACCAGCTGAGACTTTGATGGCCCATTTTACAGTGCAACCTTTGCTACCCTCATGAAACATTATAATCACATAAAATATTATGTTGTAGGATTATAAGTAATACAGAACCTGCCCTTGGCATCTGTGCCATAATCACCTCTTTTCATGACTTCATTGCACATTCAGAAGTCCTTGGAAGGGTTCCTTCCTCTTGATTGGGGTGTGGAGTTCAAGCAGCCACACCTTGCATCTGGCACCCTCATTTCCATTTCCAGTTCTACAACTCATCAGAGGTGGTATTGGGAAGTTCTCTCAACTTCCCTGTGCTCCTCTTCAATCAACAGGGAAATGGGCATTTTCTCTGTCTCCTGAGCACTCAACATTTTCCTCATTCAAGTGTGGAATACTCTGGAAGGCCTGTTGCAAATGTTCAAACTGACTTGCCCACACACCAATAAAAACTTGAGCCAAAGGCACATAATCAGTCAATCAGTTTCCATCAAGTCAATTTCAACTCATGGTGACCTCACATGTATCAGAGCAGAACTGTACTCCATACGATTTTCAATGACTGATTTTTTCAGCAGTAGTTTGACAGGTGTTTCTTCCAAGGCACTTCTGGGTAGACTGGAGCTTCCAAACTTTTTGATTAGCAGCTGAGTGTGTT
>NW_006408598.1:4177092-4193442 GCF_000296735.1 Chrysochloris asiatica
ACCAACCTTGCACTTCAAATTGGCTTGCTGTCTAATGCATTATCCTGTGGTGCCACCCCAGGACTTCCTGATGTCCCCAAATGTCCATGCTGCCTGTGATCCCAACATGGACACTGGCGAGACTTTCCCCCACTTCCTAAAGCCCTCTAATAGCTGGATTCATCAACCTTTTGGTGAATGGAGGAGTCCTTTGTAGCATGAGCATAGGTCAGTTTATTGGTAGGATGAGGACCCAGAGTTCACTTTGAGTAAGCACTAAACTCTTCAGGCTATATAGAATAGGCTCACTCACAAATAATGGACTGATGTCTCTAGACATCAGGGCTGGCTGCGTTCTGCCTTTGTGAGGTACGTTCCCGAAGCCCAGCACCAGAACAGAGGAATAACAAGTGGCAAATGATGCACAGCTGATATGAAGGATACCCCTATTCTTCTTGATTCCAATAGTGATGCTTTTGATTTTGGAAAATACATATAAATAGGCAAAACACAACCAACAGAGGCAGAAGCGAGGGCAATGCCACTCCCTCCTTGTTCACAGAGCTAGTGCTCTTACAGGCATGGTACATAGTTACCCAAACCTGCTGCACATTCCTATTGCATGGGAGATTTCCCAAAAATCCCTACACCCAGGTTTCACCCCACACCAATTCCACTTGAATAGCTGAGGGTGAAGACAAACAACTAGGAGCTTTAAAAGATTTCCAAGTGAGTCCAGTGTCCAGAGAAGTTGGTCAACCCTGGGGGTCAGACCACTTGGATTTGAATCCTGGGTCACCATGATTTACCAACTGTATGATCTTGAGCAAGTCACTTAAACTCGTTGTGCCTCAACTTCCTCATTTAGTATTTTATAAATAATGACAGCACTTACCTCACAAAGTTTATATGAGAATTAAATGAGATATTATTTTCAAAGTGCTTATCAGTTCCTTGTATGAACTATAAAAGTCTGTTATAAACAAAAATACATATACCAAGCTTCTGCCTGCCTCAGGGCCTTTGTTCTTACTGTCTTCTTTACTTAGACCTTACCTTCCTTGATACTTATAGCCAAGAGATAACCCACTCATCCTAGTTACACTCTAAGGTAGAAAAACCCTTTTTATTCTATAAACATAGAGCGCATTCATGTGTGCATTCATTGCATAGGTTTGTGGGGAAATTCCAATATCTTTTCATTTTGCCACAGACTTTTGAAGCCCTCTCAGATGTATCACTGGCATGAAGAAATGTGAAGAGTACCATCCATAGAATTCCTCAGCAGTACTCAGAGTAGGAGTGAAGGAAATTAAACCCATTAATTTTGGTCAGTGACCCTTCCACAAGTCACCTGATGTTCATGATCCATAGCCAACCTTAGGTTTTACTGTGGGTGACATATTATGACTGGGAAGAGGTACATTTGTTAGCATCCCAATTAAACCTTGTGCAACAAGAACCTGGCTTGTAAACAAGAGAGGTGGCCTCTCCCTGAAAATATAGGCCTGACAAGGTAGTGTGTCAGATAATTGCCTCACTTGAATTCTCTCATTGCATTTTAGTAAATAGCTCATACCTGTTTTATTTCATTGAAAGCTTAACTATGTATTTTTATCTCTACAAATCCCTATCTCTCAGCACCAGGGTCCCCCATTTGCTCCAGCATTATGTGGGTATGTGAAAATAATCTTCAAGAATTTTGAAACAGCATAAAATCAAAGGGGGACATATCAAGGGTGATGAAGTGATTACTATCATATAAAGACACCATGGTGGTGATTAGCAGTACAATTTTGCAGGTACTAGAGGAGTCTTCACATATCTCATTAGGATTCAACATTTCCATTTGGGTTAATCATTCTTAAATCATAGGTGTGCCCCATATCTTTGAAGCTGGTATGTTTAACCTGAAAACCTGAGACATCTGGACTGTTATTTAAATTACAAAGTCCCAAAGGGCTGCCTCTTGGATTCCTGTAGCCTGGTACCCCCTCCCCCTTCATACCCACTTCATATCATAGCTGCAAAGCTGCTGATGAGAAAGTTGGGGCTACGGAACTAAAATCACTGTCCAATGAAGGCACACTGAATGAAACTGCACTGATGTTACTAAAATACTGGCTTACAATATTTTGGGAACAAGTATCTAATTTAATTTGAACTTCTATCTCTAATTCAGCATCAAAAGAAACAATATGCCCTCTGTAGAATCATCTCTATTCAGTGATTTGGGTCAGGTTGGACTGACTTAATTGGAAGAAATTTCACTGAGGGGCTCCATCCTCAGCACAGGCTCTTCTGGTCCTATCCCCCTATACATCCTGCACTGACATACACAACATGGTGATCCTTCTTCACCTTCAGATTCAAATCCTGGTGATTCACAGAATCCTCAGCATCAAGACAAGGCTCTAAGGAGCTCACAAGTTGGTTCCATCTAAGTCTTAGATTCTAAGGCAAGCTATACTCTAATGTTGTTGTTGTTGTTAGGTAACATCGAGTCATTACTGACTCATTGCAACCTTATGCACAGCAGAACGAAACACTGCCAGATCCTGGGCCAACCTCACTACTGTTGTCCATCGATGCTGCCACTTGGCCAATCCATCTCGTTGGGGATCTTCCTCTTTTTCTCTGACCCTCCAACCTACCAAACATGATATCCTTCTAGTACCGTTTTTATCTATTTAACCTCATGAACCACATTCAATAAAGGCTACAAATCAAAATATGTTTGGGGGAATGCATGATTCATAAGAGCGTCACATTCCTCCCCCCTTTTTTTAAGCTTTTTTTTTTTTTTTTTTTTGTAAATTGAATGAAGGTTTACAGAGTAGATCATCAGTTTTACATGAAAAAAATCATACACTTCATTTTATCCCAATGATTGTAGTGTTCTCCATGTAACATCACTTAATCTCACTTCCTCTGTGTTTCTTGATTCCATTCCTCCTTTTTTCTTTGTTCTTGGGTAAATGTTGCCCTTTTAATCTTTCAAGGTTGGCCATTCAATTGTGCATACCTCATGGAGTCCTGGTGTGGTGTTGTGGATTAATGCGCTGGACTGCAAAATTGGTTGAATTGCAAGGTTGGCGATTCAAACTCACCAGCCACTCCTCAAAAACCCTATACAGGGTCGCTATGGGTCGGAACCAACTCGATGGCACACAACAACAACATACCTACCTATTGCTTGGCTGAAAAATTGAGCCACGGAGTGAGTTCAGTTCCAACCTGAAGGGTAACCAAGGGCCATGGTCTTAGGGTTCCACCAGTCTCTATGTGACCAGTAAACCTGGTCTTTTTTGTGATTTTGAGTTTTGTTCCACATTTTCTCCTACTCTATATAGGGCCTTCTAATGCGATTCCTTTCAGACCAGTTGATCATGGTAGCCAAGTAACATCTAGTTCTTCTGGCCTCAGGGTCATGGACACTGATGTTTATGTAGTCCTTTATCCATTGTCCTGGTGTGGCACTGTAGGATCGGCACTATACTGGGAACCATAAGGTCGGCAGTTCAAACTCACCATAGGGTTGTTATGAGTTGGAACCTACTCAACAGCACATAACAATTGTTTCCATGCATCTTTGGTTTTCATCACTTTTCTTTCCTCTGAACAGGGAGAGACCAATAGTTGTGCCTTAGCCACTTATGCTTTTAAGATCTCAGCTGCTACTTACCAAAGCACAGTATAAAATATTGTCTACAGGACAATGTTAGAGAGTAACACCTTTTAAAGATTTATTTTTTGAGGGCTTCGAATGAACAGGTTAGGCAAGGTCAACAAGGCAGAGCTAGGCAATATCATCACTACCTTGCCGTAGTCCACTGAGAGCCCAAGGTTCGGTCCTGTAGGCCTCACTAAGTGGTGTTATTGGACCTGGATATAAAAGTGGGACATATGATCAAAGATTAGGCTTGGATTTTTCAGCCACTTTCTGTTCTGCATGTGTTTAAGGGCTTTGCATGCACTTCCATAACACATATGCTTTGCCTATCATAATCTCCTCACGATATTTTTCCCCCATATGTGTGCTTTGTGGCCCTTCTCATACATCTAGATCAGGCTTCTCAAACTTCAATATCAACAAATAGCCTAGAGAACTGTTAAAATACAGATTCAGATTTGTAGAGCTGAGCCAGTTCTAGAGACTCTACAGTTCCGAGAAGCTCCAGAAGGTGCAATTCTGTTAATCCCAAATTACACTTTGGGTAGCACATGCTAGAGCTTTTACATCCTCCTTTTTTAATTCCAATAAAATCTTACTTCTAAAAGTGACATTTTGACCAGGAAGCTTCAATTGGCAATTTCCAATCTTGAATTTATTTTCCAACTTACAAACTAGTGATAGGGCTAGAAATGAATTGGGTACATCTTTCTCAAATCATCTGAAATCTCAATCACTGTCTATATCTTGAGGTCCCAATTGAGTGCAGCAGTGCTGAGACAGGAGGCCAGTGCTGGAGACATATGTCTGTGTGCTGAAGGGGAGGTAAGAGCTACAGAATGAAGGGGCAGGTCTTGCTCTCTCCACTCAAGAAAGTATTTGGGTCTGCACTATTGGTTACCTCTGAATCAGAACCACAGAGCTTCCACGTCTCCTGGCTCTGCTGATCATAAATCTGCTTTAAGACATGTTTTCTGCAGGGGTCTCACCAACAGAAAAAAAGCATTAGTAGTAGGACTCATGGCTTTATCATCCAGATGGGCTGACAGAGAAAATGTGAGCAAAGCTCTCCCAACTCTTTCTCCCTGTTCTTCTAAAGGAGCATTTTGTTGATAGCCAGAAAAAAATAATTATCTACAGTTTGATTTCTTAGTTGTGGGTTGTTAAAAGCAGCATTTCACCCACAAAGTTGTTCCTCATTGACATTCCCCTGAGGGGGACCTTCTGGTCCCCTTCTCAAACCTATGACCTTCCAGCATTTTCTT
This sequence comes from Chrysochloris asiatica, assembly GCF_000296735.1. Lineage (NCBI taxonomy): Eukaryota > Metazoa > Chordata > Mammalia > Afrosoricida > Chrysochloridae > Chrysochloris > Chrysochloris asiatica. Next base: position 4,182,010 of record NW_006408598.1, read on the forward strand.
GTCCTGAGAAAACCTATGTTATCTGTCAGTGATCTCCCACAAAAATCCTTTCTATGACTTGCCTTTTGTTTTTATTGTTGTTAAATGTAATCTTGTCAGTTCCAATTCATAATGACCTTGTATGGGGTTTCCAAGGAATGGCTGGTGAGTTTTAACTGCCGATCTTGCAGTTCAAACCAACCTTGCAGTCTAGTGGTTATCTTATATATCCACACCAGGACTCCATGACTTGCCTGGAAGTATTAATTTCTATATCCTGTTATTCAAATGGAGTCTCAGTGTGGCACTATAGGATAAGCACTGGACTGCTAATCACAAGGTTGGCAGTTCAAACCCACTAGGTACTCCTCAAAATTCCTATACAGGTTCACTATGAGTCAGAACCAACTCAATGGCACTTCACAACAATATCATACAACTGAATGGATTTGAAAGACAAATAGCTTCCTTTTGGGTCCTTATTAGAAATCCCACAGTGGGCAACCAGTTAAGCACAGCACTACTAACTAAGAGGTTGGCAGTTCAAACCCATCCAGAAGCACTTTGGGAGAAAGGCCTGACAATCTGCTTCTGAAAGTTCACAGCCCTGAAAACTCTATGGAGCACAGTTTCACTCTGCCCACAAGGAATTGCCATAAATGGAAGTTAACTTGATGGCCATAGGGTCTGAGTCCTTCTTGGAGTTATGAGATAATCTGTCGTGATTAGTTTAGATGAGAACCAGAACTCCAAATGGTCTCAGACTGGAATCTTAGTCTGCTGTCTCCTTAATGTCTGTCTCCTCATTTGTACTATGTGGATGATCATAGCATGAAGCTCACAGGCATAAAGAGTAAATGAAGGAATGCATGTAAAGTATTCACTCACATGTTAGAGCAGAGGAAGTATTCAATAAATAGTAGCAATTATTAGATGTGGGTGAGGGATGTGGGTGAGGGATGAACTGGAACAGAAACGAATCTGAAAGAGTACCTGAAGTACCTAGGCCAGTCCATTGCAAACTCTACTGATTTTAAGAATCACCTGAACAGCACAGAGCGCTCCAACCCCACCCAAGATAATCAGATTCAGTAGGTCAGGGGTTGTTGTTAAGTGCCATGGAGTTGGTTCCAATTCATAGCAACCCTGTGTAGGCTTTCCAAGGAGTGGTTGGTGGGTATGAACTGTCAACTTTCTGGCAAGCTCCTAGGTGGTGCATTTTAATGCCAAGTAGCTAAATCAACCTCTTTCCTGATGCAAGAATCCCTCTTCCCGCCTCTTCTGTTCCTGTAAGCTAACTTGCAAGCTCTGTTGGACAACACCTTAGTTGGCAGAAGAGGAAATGAATTCTTGCTAGTTACCTATAATGAGTCATGAATTTTAAATATTTTCCCACATCCTCACAATAACTTGTAGAGTTACTTATTATTGTCCCTATGTTGCTGTTTGTTATTTTAAAATGATGAAACTGAAGCTAAAGAATAACTTAGGTGTTTAGCCACCCTCAGACAGTAAGAGCCTTCCTCCAATCTTGATGCTTTGTTCTCCAAATAGTTCAACTTCTTGGGTTGTTTGCTCAGTATTCAAAACTAATATCTGTGGTAAAAGGATAAAACCCTGATGCATCTTTTCCTGATTCTAAACCATGCAGTATCCCCTTGTGTTCTGTTCAAATTACTGCCTCTTTTTAGCCTATGTATAGGTTCTGCAAGAGGACAATTTAAACCAAGTCTCCAATACCTGAGTTCTTTTGTCAAAGGTATTTGTATTTGGACACCACATGCATTGATAGGCAACTCGGAAAAGTAAGACTTTTTAAAATTATTGAGCTGCAATACCTCTCTGTGGATCTTCTATTCACTGGTCCTACTGATGACTTCTAGATCTTTGCTGTTGTTGTTAAGTGGTGTCAAGTCAGTTCTGACTCATAGTGACCCTGCATAGGGTTTCCAAGGAGTAACTAGTGGGTTTGAACCAAAAGCATCATATTGAAATATATATATATATAATAAATGCTTGTACTATCTCTAATCTAATGAGATATAAATATCTCATTAGATTAGAGATGTTGTTGTTGTTATGTGCTGTGGAGTCAGTTCCGACTCATAACGAACCTGTACAGGGTTTCCGAGGCTATAAATCTTTACAGGAACAGAACGCCTCATCTTTCTCCCGCGGAACCGCTGGTAGTTTTGAACTGCTGACCTTGCGGTTCACAGCCCGATTCGTAACCACTACGCTATCAGAGCTCCTTAGATTAGAGATAGTACAAGCATTTATTTAATCAAAATATGGCAGTATGGCTAATAGCTCCCAACCTACAGTTTCTGGGCTTATTTTGTTGTTACTAAATGTACTCTAGTCAGTTCCTCAAAGTGACATCTTTGGTCTTTAATACTTTAAAGAGTTGCTTTGCACCAGATTTGCCCGGTACAGTTGTTGTTATTAGGTACCATCAAGTTGGTTCCAACTCATAGCGAGTCCTAAGCCATCCTCATGATGGTTGTCATGTTTGAGGCTGTTGTTGCAACCACTGTGTCAGTCTATCTCATAGAGGGCCTTCCTCTTTTCCATTGACCCTTTATTTTAACAAGCATGATGTCCCTATCCGGGAACTGGTCCCTCCTAATCATATGCCCAAAGTGTGTGAGATGAAGTCTCATCATCCTCACTTCAGAGGGGCATATGGCTGTACTTCTTCCAAAACAGACTTGTTGATTCTTCAGGCAATGCATGGTATCTTCCTTTTTTTATTTTTCCAATATCATAATTCAAATGCACCAATTATTCTCCTGTCTTTTATTCATTGTCAAGTTTTCATATGAATATGAAGTGATGGGAAATACCACATCTTGAATCAGGTGCATCTTAGTCCTTAAAGTGATATCTTTGTTCTTTAACACTTTAAAGAGGTCTTTTGCAGCAGATTTGTCCAATGCAATATGTGATTTCATTTCTTGACTGCTGCTTCCATGAGTGTTGATTATGGATCTAAGTAAAATAAAATCCTTGGTAACTTCAATCTTTGCTCCATTTATTAAGCTGTTGTTTACTGTTCCAGTTGTGAGGGTTTTGTTTTCTTTACATTGAGTTGTAATCTATAGTAAGGACAGTATTCCTTGATCTTCATCAGTAAGTGCTTCAAGTGCTCTTCACTTTCAGCAAGCAAACTTACGTCATCTGCATATCACAGGTTGTTAATGAGTCTTTCTGAAATCTTGATGTCTTGTTCTTCATATAGTTCAGCTTCTAGGATTATGTGCTTAGTATACAGTTTGAATAAGTGTGGTAAAAGGATACAACACTGGTGCATACTTTTCCTGACTTTAAACTATGCAGTAACCCTTTATTCTGTTAAAATGCCTTCCTTTTCTTGTTAATGTACAGGTTCTGCATGAGCACATGTGTTCAGGAATTTCCATTCTTTGCAATATTATCCATAATTTGTTATGATCCACACAGTCAAATGCCTTTACATAGTCAATAAAACACAAGTAAACATCTTTCTGGTATTTTCTGCTTTCAGCCAAGATCAATCTGATGTCAGCAGTGATAGCCCTCATCCCACATCCTCTTCTGAATCTGGCTTGAGTTTCTGGCAGCTCCATGTTGACATACTGCTGCAAGTGTTTTTGAATCATCATCATCAAAATGTTACTTGCATGTGATACTAATGATATTTTACAATAATATCTGCATTCCATAGGGTCACCTTTCTTTGGAGTGGGCACAAATACGAATCTCTTCCAGTCAGTGGCCCAAGTAACTGTCTTCCAAATTTCTTGGCATAGACTAGTGAGGACCTCCAGAACTACATCAGTTTTTGAAACATTTCAACTGGTATTCCATCAGTTTCTATAGTCTTAGTTTTTGTTAATGCCGTCAGTGCAGCTTAGACTTCTTCCTGTAATACCATATGCTTGATCATATGGTACCTCCTAAAATTGGTTAATGCTGACCAGTTCTTTTTGGTACAGTGACTATGTCTATTCTTTACATTTTCTTTTGATGTTTCCTGCATCATTCAATATTTTGCCCATGGTGGTGTTATTGTTATGTGCCATTAAGTTGGTTCCAACTCATTGTGAATGAAACACTGCCTGGTCCTGAGCCAACCTTGCAATTTTTGCTATGTTTGAGCCCATTGTTGCTGCTACTGTATCAATACATCTTGTTGGGGCTCTTCCTTTTTTCTGCTGAAGCTCCACTTTACCAAGCATGATGGCCTTCTCCAGGCACTGGTCCCTCCTGGCAACATGCCTAAAGAATGAGAACAGAAGTCTCACCATCCTTGCTTCTAAGAAACATTGTAACTGTACTTCTTCCAAGACAGATTACTTATTCTTCTGGCAATTCATGGTACACTCAATATTCTTCATCAACACAATTCAAATGCATTGATTCTTTTATGGTCTTCCTTATTCATTTTCCAACTTTCACATGCATATGGGGCTTTTGAAATGCCATGGCTTGAGTCAGACACATATTAGTCCTCAAACTGACATCTTTGCTTTTTAACATTTTGAAGAGGTCTTTTGCAGCAGATTTGCCTAATGCAATACATCTTTTGATCTCTTGACTGCTGCTTCCATGAATGGTGATTATGGATTCAAGCAAAATGAAGTCTTTGCCAACTTCCATCTTTTCTCTGTTTATCATGATGTGATTTGTTGGCCCATTTGTGAGAATTTTTGTTTTCTTTACATTGAGATCCAAACCATAGAGTCCTTCAATATTTCAAGTTGAGGCTTGAAGGTTTTGTTCAGTTCATTCAGCTTCAGATGTTCTTCCCTTTTAGTTTTCAAATTCCAGATATTTTCACATTTCAATATAAAACATTAGTTTGTCTTCTCGAGCTGTCCTTTGAAATTTTCAGTTCAGCTCCTTCACTTCATTATTTCTTTCATTCATTCCAGCTACTCTATGTTCAAGAGCAAGTTTCAGAGTCTCTTCAAGCATCCATTCTTTTTTTTTTTTTTGTCATTTTAGTGATTTTCTTTCTTCATGTATGATTTCTTGATGTTATCCCACAACTCATCTGGTCTTCAAACATATGTGTTCAGTGTATCAAATATGTCTTAAGATGGTCTTTAAATTCAGGTGGGATATACTCAAACTCATATTTTGACTCTCATGGACATGTTTTAAATTTTGTCAGCTTCAATCTGAACTTGCATATGAGCAAGTGATGGTCTGTTCCACAGTCAGTCCCTGGCCTTGTTTTGTCTTATAATATTGAGTTTCTCCATTTTCTCTTCCCAAAGATACAATAAAAAAGATACAAGCATGCTCCATCTGGTGAGGTCCATGTGTACACTCACTGTTCATGTTGCTGAAGAGGTGTTTGCAAAGAATAAATCGTTGATTTTGCAAAGTTCTATCATACAATCTCCAGCATCATTTCTATCACTAAGGCCATATTTCCCAACTACTAATTCTTCCTCTTTCTTTTCAATTTTCACATTCCAGTCACCAGTAATTATCAATGCACTTGATTGCATTTTTTTTTTATCAATTTCAGTCTTCTTAATTGTTGCAATTTAGACAAGATATTAACTTTTCTGCCTGTTTTTTCAAATCTGTGAAATAGGGTATTAGTACCCACACCAGAATATTGTTAAGAGAAGAAAACGCGTTAATACATATACAAAGAGACATAACAAATTTAGCTTTTGTTATTTCAATCCAGAAAGCATTTGTCAAGTCTTTTGTAAAATACGTCTTAAAACTTGGAGACGCCAGATGTTTTACTTTCCTCAGTACAGGAATATAGTATATTTAGCAATGCAATCTTTAGGTTTCTTTCTAGTGACTAGAAGCACTGTATAAAAAGAATAAATAAGGCAACTGGGCATTTCATGCACAAGAATCCTGGGTTAAGCCAACCAAGTTGCTATCCATTACTCTTGTTTTCTTAAAGAGGTAATTCTGCATCCTTTATTTTAAGGTAAAGTGATGGAGCTGTTCAGGGAGCTGAGTGAATCCACTCATGGATGTTCCTGCTAAAAGTTTCCGAAAACTTCAGCAGAGCCTCAAAAAGATAAAGATCACCTTATTACCAAAGTGTGGAAAACTTTGTACTGATTGTCAAAGATCTGATTTTTGTTTATTTATTTAATAAAGAGGCAAGATAAATGGTAAAGTGAACAAAAATACTATTTATACTTCCTGCATTTGATTGTTTCTGGGGGAAATAGGGAGCAGCTTAATTTTCCCCTCCCCTCCTGTATCCTTCCCTTTGGTAATGTGACTTTTGGAAAATCAAGTGACGCTATATAAGTACCAAGCCTGGGACTTGTCCTCCCCTCCTCTTTTCTCTCTCTCTCAGCCCTTTGCTATCATCTCATGAATAAGCCTCCTGGAGACTCCTTGGTGGTGCAAATGGTTAATACATTCAGCTGATAACCTGAATGTTGGAAGTTCAAGTCCACCCAGAGGCATCTCAAAAGAAAGGCCTGTTGATCTACTTACAAAAAATCAGTCACTGAAAAGCCTAAGGAGCAGTTGTACTATGACATACATTGGCTGTTTTGAGTCAGTCAACTCAGTGGCAACTGGTAACCTACAGGAGGATGAGAAACATGGGCCAGTCACCCTCCTTGTCCCAGACATATGAACGATGCCGTCCTCACCCAGCCAATATCCCCTCCGCTCCCACCTCTATCCTACCAGACGATTATAGGCTTAAGAGTGAGTTCAGTTAAGTGTGGTAAAGAACTACCCAGCAGATCCATAGACTCATAAGAAAGAAACAGAGCTTCTAGCAGGTTCTGCATTTCTACTCCAAATATACCAGGGATCTTGTTAATATATTGATTCTGATTCAGTATATTCAGGGTCACCTAATCATCGAAGTATGGAGAACTTTTCACTGACTGTCAAAGATCTGGGGGTTTTTTGTTTTAAAAAAAAAAAAAGAAAGAAACAAAATCTAAAATGCAAATTCTCATCAGGGAATCCAACTGGGAAAAACCAGCTCCAAGCCCTGCCCATAAGGGCTCATTGTTTTATGCCTTCAAGTTTGGAGGCTGGTTGTTTCACATCAGTAGTTGTGTTTGGCAGCAGCAACAACTAAAATTATATTAAAGGCAAAAATAGTGCTACTTACAAATGTGAACTATAGAAATGGTCAATATTCAACCACTTTTGATACAAAAGTAGCAATTTCATATGGTCCAACCTAACATTACTAAGCACATCTCATGTGCCAGGCACTGTGAAATATTTCACATGGACTATCTCATTTGATCTTTTTAAGGATTCTATCAGAGATACTATTAGTTTTATTTTACCAATGCGGAAATAGAGGCTCAATAAATATCTGTTGAAGGAATGGCTAAACGAAGGGGCAGCTTTTTCATGATTCCATGGTCAATATGTGGTAGGAGAGACATTTTCATTTAGATTGTCTTGGTCTGTGGGTTAATGCGCTGGACTGCAAAATTGAGTTGAACTACAAGGTCGGCAGTTCAAGCTCAACAGCCGCTCCTCAGAAACCCTAAACAGGGCCGCAATGAATCGGAACTGACTCGACTGGCTCTTAATAACAACAATAATCTCTCTGCAATATACTTTCTATGATGGGAAGCTGGTGGAATGGCAATGACTACCATTTATCAACCATTCACTAGGCATTAGGCTATTCTAGCATCTTGACATACTTTATTTTGATTAATCATCACATGTAACCTTGTGTTACCAACCCATGGCTCGCTCCGTGCAGGTGAAAGCAAGTAGAGACTAAGTGGTAAAGCAGAGAGCAAACCAAGACTAGTCACCAAGACACCTTCCACTATTACAGGGTGGGTAGTTTATTTATGGAGTCCTGGTGTGGTGCTATAGGATAAGCAGTGGACTACAGGTGGATTTGAACCGCAACATCAGCAATTCAAACTCACTAGCCTCTCCTAGGAAACACTGTACAGGGTCGCTATGAATTGGAACCAACTCCACGGCACTTACAACAGCAAGCTTATTTATATACATCGGTCGGGAAGTAAATGAAGGGAATTATGAATACGTAATAGATACTTTAGTAATGATCATGAATATGTCTTGCGGTGGTCTTGAATTCTCATGTGGAAGCAGCCACTGAATCTCTGGCTTTTAAATATGGTCTGAGTTGATCAGATGAAGTTTTTCCAAGAAATTTTTATTCCTTGACCCAAAGGTTCTTCATTCTGGGATTATTTATGGGTTGCAGCTGATTTTTTTAGCAAGTCTAGCAGGCACAGTCTGGTTAAAACTTGTAACTTGTCTTTGTCTTCACCAGACCCCACTGTGGTGCGGTACTTTCTTGAGAAAAACAGGTTAAGAGGAAATAAAGAGCAGAGAAAATCAGTTAATTATAAACTACAAGCGAAGCACATGGTTTTAACATCCCGTTGCTCTAACAGTGAGACTAAAGGGGTGGTCAAGCGGGAGTGAGTAATGGTTCTTATAAAATTCTTAAAGATGAAGCAAGCCTATGGGATCTCACCTGTGAGGTTGCTTTGATTGCAGACGGGAAAGCTGAGGGATTTAAGCATGGAAATGCAGAAAGCAAACTGCCAAATCAGAATTTAATCCCAGTAGGAGTCCATGACTTCAGTCAACTACATTGGCATCTATTGGGGAACTGAGGAAGGAGAAAAGGTTTCTAACATGTGAAAACAATTTTCATAAGCAGACTTTTTACATCCTTTAACCTGACTTAAGACTATTCTACAGCATATTGCAGTAATCATTCCTGTTATTTATAAAGACTCTTTCTTCCCAAGAGGGCAGAGTATTCTCTTGTCTATTTCCACAAAAGTATTGACTTTTGGGGAAGTACGTTAAATTCCTCATGAAGACATGGCAGGTAACCTGTTTTGCAGGGCCACTTGAGAAACCCCACAACTCTCTACAGAAGCCAGTCAAGGCAACCCGAGATTTCCAACATTGCTGAATTAAATATTCCCTGTGAAGATTAATAAGAATCAACTTTTATTACACAAAGTTATATTAAGGGACACAAATTGTCAACAATTTGTCACAAGAGGCCAACAGAGACTAGATATAAAAAGGATATGATTCAGTTGTCCCTGATATAGTGCAAGAGGGCATAGCAGGGACTGCAGCAAACTGAGTATATGTCCCCTTCTAGAAAGTTGTTGTCATTTATAAATGTCAGATGCTTTTATTTTCAGTAGATAGAACATCTATATATTTATATATAATTTCTCTTTAAAATACTACCAAAAAATTAACTGATTTATTGGCTAGAATTGGCCTGTCGGAGACCAGTTTGCAATACTGTGCTTAAATCCATGTATCATTTCCTGAGAGCAGAGTTACTCCTAATGTGGTTCCTGTACCTGCATCAATATCACATGAGCGATGGGTAGAAAAGCAGAAGAGGACAAAAGAAGGATGCTGATAAGACTAAAAGGGAGTTCTGGGGTCTTTACCCTGAGAGCCTTAACAACGCCTCTCAGTTGTTCCTCCACCAAAGCCAGGACACAAAGCTCTGAAGCTGGTACTTACTCCCTCCCCTCCAGACCCCTGGGAAAGTGACACTGTGTTCTCATATTTGCAGAGCATTGTCAGTGCAAAATCTGTTCGGAAACATGCCTCCAAAGTTGTCACTGCTCTCAACTAATTAGTCAAAGTCTTCCATCTGCCTAGCATCCCAGCATACTTTTCATATTAGTTTTTATGCAAATGTGGTGATTCTAGGAAGAAATTATGTCAAGCAGTGAGAGTTACCAATGTCAAACTAGGATAGAATGCATCCTTGATGCTCTATCTGCAAAGGTTCCTAAAAGGTCATGTTGAACTAAGCTTGTATTTGGAATGCTCTGGAGCTTAAAAATAACTTCAATTAAAGTCACAGGATATGTTGGAGAGATATATACAAAGAAGGTATTGACCTAACCTCTTTACTATAATCTTAACTGTATAAGAAATTGCTAACCAAGACAATCATTCAAAGCACAGTTCAATTAATTTCTTCTTTCTTTCTTTATTCATCCTCCTTTTTTTTTCCTTATCCAGCTATCTTATTTTATTCTTTCTTTCTTTATATGATTTTCTGCCTACTTTTAAAATAAGCTAACTGATCCTTCAAGAACAAATTCCATTGTAACAGTGACCTCAAGGACGATAAAGCAGTAGATTAAAACTCAGGAGTAGTTTGAAATGCCGAGGATGATTTGAAAGAAGGGGGTCAATTGTCTAATATTAATTCACAAATAACTAGAGAGACATTATTCTTATTGCTCCCTTCCAGGCAGAACTATCTGGCATTTCATAAAGTTCAAGGCCACTGCAAGGAAAAGTAAAGTAAAAATTGAATGGAGGCCAACTCTGACTTCAATACTAACCCATGTTCAGATCCAACCTATTGATCCTATCTGTGGCATAGAAGCAAAACTGATTTTAGATGATTTCCTACGCTAACTATCAGATAGCTAATGGTACACACAAAACATTCCCAAATTTAAGAACTTAAAACAACACAATTCTTTACCTCACAATTCTGTGGGTCTACAGCAGGGGTGGTGGTGGTGGTTATGTGCGATGGAGTACAGGATTTCCAAGGCTATAAATCTTTACAGGAGCAAAAAGCCTCATCTTTCTCCCATGGAACAGTTGGTAGTTTCAAACTGCTGACCCTGAGGTTAGCACTCTGATTCATAACCACTATGCTACCACAGCTCCTTACAGCAGGGATGGGGAACCTTTTTTCTGCCAAGGAACATTTGGATATTTATAACATAATTTGCGTGTCATTCAAATTTTCAACTTAAAAAAAATATCCTGCTATATTTGTTTAAACATTTCATTAATTCTACCCTAATCTGGAGTCCTGGTATGGTGCTGTGGGTGAATGCACCAAACTGCAAAGCCATCTGAACTGCAAGGTTGGCAGTTCAAGCTCACCAGTCGTGCCTTGGAAGCCCCATACAGGGTCACTATGGGTCAGAACCAACTCAACGACACTTAACAACAACTATGTGATGACTAGAACTGCAGTTGTCTTGGCAGGGCCCACGGGCCTGATGTTCCCCACCCCTGGTCTACAGAATGGTCCCTGAGTCATGCCAACATGTTGGCTACTAAATAAAAGTTTGAATTTTGAGTCTACCAGAAATGCCTCCTGAAAATGGCCTAGTGACTTACTTCTGAAAAATCAGCAATTGAAAACCCTACAGAGTACAGTTTTACTCTGTCCCACAGGACTTGCCACGTATCAGAAACAAGTTGACAGCAATTGGCAGCCGGGTGGTGATTCTGCTGATCAGGGCTGAGTGTGGCTGAGATTCCTGGGCTCTGTCATGTTTGTAGTAAGATGACAGGTGGGGTGTGGGCTCACTGCTCTAAGGTGGCCTCACTCTTGTGGACCACAGCTGCCTACGTAGACCCTGGGTTTTGGGGAGACTCATAAAGATGGCATGGCAGATATTGTTGCTGTCCCATCCAAGTCACCTA
>NW_006408598.1:4195288-4197281 GCF_000296735.1 Chrysochloris asiatica
CACACCATTTTTAATTTTAAACCATTCAGTGTTCCCATGTTCCATTCGAACAACTGCTTCTTGGTCCAGGAACAGACGCCTCATGAGCACACTTAAGTGTTCAGGAATACTCATACTTCGCATTGTTGTCCATAGCTTGTCATGATCCACACAATCAAAAGCCTTTGCATAGTCAATAAAGAATATCTTTCTGATATTCTCTGCTTTCATCCAAGATCCATCAGACATCAGCAGTGAGATCAGGATGTGTATGGTGAGGAGAAAAGTATACAAAGAAAAAGTATACAAAATCACCTCGTCTAAGAATACAGAACAAACTTGGGGCTCCTTCCGCTACACTAACATTCAATGTGTCACTAAACTGGGTACTCCCACTGCACTGCTGGCCCTCAGAGGTCAGACCTGAGAGGAAGATTGCAGGTATGGAGGGAGGAATGAGCAGAAGCCTGCCTGTTGGGAGGCTCAGCCTTGGAGACCGCTCTGGCCCTTGCTGGTGCTCTCCTTTCCCAGGACTCCCTCTTTTTTTCCTTCCTCCCTCCTCTGCTCTCCTTCCTTTACTTGTTCTTTCTGCTCCCTTTGTTTTCACTCATTCTTTCCCCCTTTCCTCCCTCCTTCTTCTCCTTCCTTCCTTGCTCCCTAGTTCTCATCTCTCCCCTCCCCACCTCTTCCTTTCTCCTCTCTACTTCCCCCTCCATCTCTCTCCTTCACCTCTTCTCTTTCCTACCTGTATCTCTTCTCCCTCTACCCCTCCTCTCATCCACTCCCCTCTACCTCTCCCTTGTCTGTCCTTCTTCCCTCTCCAACTCCCTCTTGCCTCCTCTTCTCCCACCTCCCTTTGCTCTCCTTTCCTTCCTCTCTCTCCAGATTATCAGCCTCATCCTCATTCTATACTTCAGCATTCACATCACTATTCCCAAGGTCCTTTTCTTCTAAAGATTGCTCTTTCTACTCATTTCTGTTTATTTTCACAAGTAAAGACATGTGAGGCAGCCATTGGCTGCCCCCAGGCATTTCAGTCAGCAGGATCACTGTTGCAGAGATTCATGACTCAGGAAGCAGGAAACTCAGAATCATCAGCCCTTCCCCATCAGAAGAACCTTACCGGCATTTCAGGTCACAGATCCACAAAGCTTGACTTATCTAATTTGAGATCAATGTACAAATTCTGTCAAGCTTCTGGAACTAGTAAGATATTTAGATCACTCCACTCACATACATCATATTTAACAAAGGAAAAGGGCAGTGAGGAGATTGTAAATTAGAAAATCCTGGAAGAAAAACTCTATCCTTTCCAAGCTAAATATTTTATAAGCCTCTTTCCAAAAGTCTGGGCTCCACTGTAAATGCTTCATACTTGTTGATTATGCTTGAATTTCTGGTTTTTCAACAGCACTTTGTAAAAATAGACACCTTTGAAGAATCCAAATGGTCTCTTCTAGACGTACCCTACCTCATCCATCTCTCTGCCCTTTCCCCAATGCTCCCATCAAGGATAACCATCAAGCCCAAAGCTGACAGTAGTTGGTGGTGTGCCCTAGAGTCGGTTCTGACTATAGCAACTCTGCATTGGATTTCCAAGACTGTAAATCTTTACAGGAATAGAAAGCCTCATACTTCTCCCAAGGAACAGCTAGTAGTTTCGAACTGCTGACCTTGAGGTTAGCAGCCTGACTCGTAATCACTACACTACCAGGGCTCCTTTTAATACCTTGGGGTGGTGATGGTTACACTAGTTGAGAGCTGGAGAAATCAGACAATGATTTCATATTTCAATCTCTTTCTGTTGATAAAGACACTGAAGTCCACAAAAGTAGATGTCATAAAAAGAACTAAGAAATAAACTAAATGACAGAAACCTTCAGTTAAAGAGTCAAGAAACCTAAATCAGAGTTCCTTATGGCCTGTTGCTCTTGTTATTGTTGTTGTTGTTGTTGTCAGGTGCCATCGAGTCGGAACCGACTCATAGCGACCCCATGCACAGCAGAACGAAACA
>NW_006408598.1:4198507-4221818 GCF_000296735.1 Chrysochloris asiatica
TTTTCTAGCAGTCCATGGTGTATTCAATGTTATACACCAACACCATAATTCACATGCATCAATTATTCTTCAGTTTCCCTTATTCATTGTCTAACTCACATGCATGTGAGGTATGTGTCAGGCATACCTTAGTCTTCAAAGTACTATCTTTATTTTTAACACTTTAAAGAGCTGTTTTGCATCAGATTGGCCCAAAGCAATCTGTCATTCAATTGCTTGACTGCTGCTACCATGGACTGTTGATTGTGGATATCATTAAAAATAAATCCTTATTTTCTCTGTTTATCATGATGTTGCATATTGGGTCAGGCTTCTTCTTGTTGTTGTTACGTGTCATCCAGTCAGTTCTGATTCATAGTGACCCTGAATAGGGTTTCCAAGAGTAGCAAGTGGGTTTGAGCCACAGACCATGAGGTTAGCACTCCAGTGCTTATCCTACCACACCACACCAGGGGTCATTTTAACCTCTAGGCCTCAGTATGGTAAAGTACAAAAGTGACCCCAATTACCTATGCCTCTCTGTTGTTGTGATGGTAGGCAACCCTATGCCAATGTACCACTGTTGTTTTTTTAATTATCTTTAGCAAAGTTTTACTTGCATGTGATATTAATGATATTTTCTGATGATTTTCACACTCTATTGAGTCATATCTCTATGGAATGAGCACAAATGTGGATCTCTTCCAATCACTTAGTCAGGTATCTGTCTTCCAAAGTTCTTGGTATAGATCAGACTGCCTCCAGTGCTGTCTCAGTTTGTTAAAAGATTTCAATTTGTATTCAGTCAATTCCTGGAACCTTGTTCTTTGCCAATGCCTTTAGTGTACCTTGGATTTCTTCCTTCAGTATCATTGGCTCTTGATCATATAGTACATCTTGGAATGATTGAACACTGACCAATACTTTTTGGTAAAATGACTCTGTGTATTGCCACCACCTTCTTTTGATCTTTTTTGCAACATTCAATATTTTGCCCATAGAATCCTTCAATATTGCAAGTCTAGGCTTGAATTTTTTCTTCATTCTTTCAGCTTGAGAACATGTTTAGTTCTTCCCTTTTGGTTTTCTAACTCCAGGTCTTTTTACAATTCATTATAGTATTTGAATCTGTCTTCTCGAGCTAACCTTTGAAATTTTCTGTTCAGCTCTTTAACCTCCTTACTTCTTCTATTTGCTTTAGCATCTCTACCCTGGATAGCACATTTCATAGTCTCTTCTGACATCCATTTTGGTCTTTTCCTTCTTTCTTGTCTTCTTAATGACCTTTTGTTTTCTTTCTGTATGATGCTCTTGATGTCATCCCACAACTCTTCTGGTCTTTAGTGTCTAATGCATCAAATATGTTCTTCAGATGATCTCTAAATTAAGGTGATATGTTCAAGTTCATATTTTGGTTCCATGGTACTGTTTTAATTTTCTTCAGCTTCAACTTGAACTTGCATACAAGAAACTGATGGTCTGTTACATAATCTGCCCCTGGTACTGTTTTGGTTGATGATATGGATCTTTTCCACCATCTCTTTCCACAGATGCAGTTAAATGAATTTCTGTGTATTCCATCTGAATACACAGAAGTCCATGTGTATAGTCATCTTTTATGTTGTTTAAAGAAGGTATTTGCAATGAAGAAGTCATTGGTCTTGCAAAATTCTATCATGTGATTTCCAGCATCGTTTCTATCACCAAGGCCATATTTTCCAACAACTAATCCTTCCTCTTTGTGTCCATCCTTTACATTCCAATCACCAGTAGTTATCAATACATCTAGATTGCATGTTTGATCAATTTTAGACTGAAGAAGTTGGTAGAATTCTTCAATTGGATCATCACTGTCTTTAGTGGTTGGTGCATAAATTTGAATAACAGTGGTACTAACTGGTCTTCCTTGTAGGTGTAGGGATATTATCCTATCACAGACAGTGTTGCACTTCAACATAGAATTTGAAATGTTCTTTTTGATGATGAATGTGATGCCATTCCTCTTCAGTTTGTCATTCCCAGCATAGTAAACCATGTGATTGTCACATTCAAAAGGGCCAATACCACTCCATTTCAGTTTACTAATGCCTAGGATATCAATGTTTACATGTTCCATTTCATTTTTAATAACTTACAATTTTCCTAGCTTAAAGGAGCTCTGGTAGCGTAGTGGTTACGAATCAGGCTGCGTACCTCAAGGTCAGTAGTTCAAAACTACCAGCTGTTCCGCGGGAGAAAGATGAGGCTTTCTACTCCCATAAAGATTTATAGCCCCGGAAACCCTGTACAGGGTCGCTATGAGTTGGAACTGACTCCACAGCCCATAATAACAACAACAACATCCTTCATACAGTCCATGTTTTGATTATTAATGGATGTTCATAGCTATTTCTTTTCACTTTGAGTTGTGCCCCCTCAGTAAATGAAGGTGCAGAAAGCTCTACTCCATTCATATCATCATGTCCCACTCTACTCTGAGGAGGCAGCTCTTCCCCAGTCGTATTTTAAGGGCCTTCCAACGTGAGGGGCTCATCTTCTAGCACTATATCTGACAATATTCTGATGCTCTTCATCATGTTTCCATATTCAATAATCTGGTGCTATTCATAATATTTTTAGTGACTAAATAGTCTATCGTAGTCTGTCTATCCTTCTTCCTAGGCTGTTTTAGTCCATAAGCTCAGCTGAAACCTGTCCACCATGGTTGACCCCTCTAGTATTTAAAATACCCGGTGGCATAGCTTCCAGAATCACAGCAACATGCAAGTCACCACAGTACAACAAACTGACAGACACGTGGTGCCTCCCTATGTCCCTATAATCTCACTTTGCAGATCTTACCATGAAGAGGTGTGGTCTGTTTCCCTGCCCTTTAACCTGAGATGATTTAGTGATTTTCTTTGTCTAGAGGAATGCAGCAGAAGTAAGAGTGGGCCATTTCCAAGACTAGGCCTCAAGAGATGTTGCACACTAATGCAATAGCTTGGGCCCTGCCCAGCCATCATGTGAAACACTTCAGGCTAGGAAGTCCCTGAGTGACACAAATGATTACACACTGGACTACCAGCCAAAAGGTTGTCAGTTAAAATCCATCTAGAGGCATCTCAGAAGGCAAGCCTGGTGATCTTCTGAGAATTCACAGCCTTGAAAACCCTGTGGAGCAGATCTACTCTGCATACCTGCAATCAACTAGACAGTAACTAACAACGGACTTGGATAATGAGAGACCGTGTGGAGCACATCTGAGCCACAACAGCTGACCCATTCTAAACCAGCCAGTTCTCAGCTGAGCCAAAAATGACCACAAATACACAATTGAGTCTAGAGAGACAGTAACAACTGCCCAGCTAATTGCATCCCAATGTTTTCGTTTTACTTACAACATCAAGATCTACATGTTGTTATTAAGTGCTGTTGAATTGGTCCTGACTCATAGCAACCCTATATAAAGTTTCTGAGGAGCAGCTGGTGGGTTTGAACCACTAATCTTGTAGTTTGCAGTCCAGTGTTTATCGTACAGGACTCCATGAGCTACATAAATGCTTATTATTTCAACCCACGCAGCAGGAGTCCCTGGGGGTTGCAAATGGTTAAAAATGCAGTGAGTTGCTAAATAAAATGTTGATGGCTTGACTCCACCCAAATGTGCCTCTAAAGAAAAGCCTGGTGATTGGCTTCTGAAAAAGCAGTCATTGGAAACCCTAAGAAGTACACTTCCACTCTGACACACGGAGTCACCATGTGTGAGAGTCTACTCAAAAGCAACTAGCTTATTTGCTCTACAGCACATGTTAACTGATAGACAGGGGCGCTTTAAAAAATTCACAGAAAAATGGAGCTAAAAGATAGTGGACTTTTCCCATAAACTTTGGAAATGCCCTCCTAGTTCGTTTCTTCATCTGTACAGTAAAGGAATCGAATATAAATATCTCATTTTAGGTTATTTTGTTGTTTTGTTTTGGTTTTGAATACCAAGCTAAATCCTAGCACTGAAGTGATCAATGCAGTACTCACATGTGGTACTGAAATTTAAATACAATTGACTGCAATGAAATAAAAGTAAAAATTCAGTTCCTCGGTCACATTGTTTTTGTTAAATGCTGTTTAGTTGGTTCCAACTCACAGAGACCTTGTATAGGGTTTCCAGGCTGGTGAGTTTGAACTGCCAACCTTGTGGTCTAGTGCTTATCTCACAGCGCCACACCAGGACGCAGTCACATGAGTCATTTTCAAGGGCTCAGCAGTAGCACGTAGTTGGGCTACTGCATAGAACAATGCAGATTCAGAATATCTCCATCATCGCAAGAAATGTTACTGGACAGTACTTCCTGGATCCCATGTTAGCTAGCTCTGGGAGTGGAGGACCTCCTGACCATGACTTCAATGCATCCTTCCCAACATGCCCTGCTCTACTGCAGCTCTGTTTCACCTTGCCTCTGAAATTTTCAAATCTTTACTTGAGTCTTCTGCTTTATCTAAAATATCTAAATCACCAAGGAGTCTGGATTGACTACAAACAGGTTTCATATTTTAGTAAACGAAGAGGAAATTAGACTCTTAATAAGTCAGGTAAAGTCTTCTGATTGATGCCAAGCATTCCCTCCTTTAGGGGACTGCCCTAGTTTTATTTTAAGTATTTCTTTCTATGTTGATAAGGTTGATAGCTAACTTTATCTACATCAACTTTTAAAGAGGATTGACGAATTGATTTTTTTTGGTACGTAAGTGGTTTCCTCTCAATTCTCTTTATGCTTTTTTCCTCCTCTCCAATGCCCAGGGCATCCTATGACTTCAAAGAACTAGAAAAGACTCTGAGGAAAATGGATATCTGACCTAATTAAGGACATGTATTGAGATTTTCACTCTTGGTTGATGAAAAATTCCCTTTTGTTCACAAGCCTCATTTGGATCTCCTGGAGATTTACAGAACCACTTTCCAGTAGCCCCAGGAAGAACTGTTCCAGCAAAGAGGCTGGGACAAGGGCAATAGGAGGGGCATTCAGTGCACTGGTTGGGGAATTGCATTGCTTAGGTTTGCATCCCAGCCCAGCCAAGGACAACTAGTGGATCCTTAGTCTAATTACTTAATCTTTCTGTGCCTCGGGCTTCTCATTTGTAAAATGGATTAAATGACTGAGTCAAAGGAAAGTCCTGAGAACAGTCCTTGGCATGCACTAAGAACCTAGGGTAGCCACTGCAGAAACTGGCAGAGTCCGGTCCAAACTTCTTGGATCTGAGTGCTGGTTCTGAGCACTCAGCATTCAGCTCCTGTATGCTTTCCTGCTAAAATGTTGCACCAGAACACTTCTTCCCAGCTCTGCATGGAGCAGCAGACCGTTAAGTTTTCAACTGCTAACTAAAAGGTTGGAAGTTTGAGTTCACCCAGAGGTGTCTCAGAAGTAAGACTTTGTGATATACTTCCAAGAAATCAGCCACTGAAAATTCTTTGGAGCAGAATTCTAGTCTAGACATACATGGGACCCACAGCAATTGGTTTCTGAGCCCTTCTTCAGAGGTTGCCCTCGGATCATGCACAGGCAAAAAAACCCAAGAGCCATGTGTGATGGGGAGCAGCCAGTTACTGAAAGACACAGGCAATGGAAAGCCCAGTTCCATGGCCTCAGTGTAGTAAAGCTCTTGAGGTGTAATTTGCACTCCAGCACTCCCCCCAGGATCCACTGGACTATGGGATTCTGACTGTACTTGGTCCCTTGTTTGGCTTCTCTTTAACTCGCCTGCTTCCTCAACTCGCTCCCTTCCTCAATAAATCCTTGTCTCAGGCTCTGCTTCTGGAAAACCAGATGTAAAACAGTAACTATCATGTTATCACATTAGAGGTGAGTTAATTAAATGTTTGACCAAATATAGCAGACTAATTTTTAAGTTGGTAATTTTATATGGCCCACGAATGATGCTATCAATTTTGGCAGAATAAAAGTTCCCTACCCCTGGTCTGGAGTCCTGGTGTGGCGCTGTGGGTTAATGCGCCAGACTGCAAAGCCATTTGAACTACAAAGGTCGGCGGTTCAAGCTCACCAGTGGCTCCTCAGAAACCCTATACAGGGTCACTATGGGTTGAAACTGACTTGATGGCACTTAACAACAACAACAACCCCTGGTCTAGACTGAAGCTCACATCTGGTATCTTTAACAAACTCCTGAATGCTGCTGCCGCTGTAGCTCTGCAAACCCAACTAGAGTAGCACTGGACTAGAAGACCCTTGGCTTCACTAAGAGAAAAAGTGTTAAAAATTCAGGGTCCATGTTTCTGTGGTGTAGAGCTCAAAGGAGGGCCCAGGTTGTCTGGCTTGTAGATGGCATGAGTCATGGCAGTGTAAGAACGTCCACTGTTGCTCCAAGGGCATTCGAAAGGCGGAATTGCAAAGGCATGGAGATTTCTTATCTCTGCTGTAACAATTTACCCCTTAGTTAGTGGTATGTTGTTGTTAAGTTCCATGGAGTCAGTTCCAACTCATAGCGATCCTGTATAGGGTTTCCTAGGGGTGGCTGGTGGGTTTGAACTTCTGATCTTGCAGTTAGCACTCTGATTTAGAAGTCTGATTTAGTGCCATAACAAAGATAGTTATGGAGGTAAAAAGCATGAAATGTGGCTCAGAAACAGCAAAGGCCATATTCCTTCTGGACACTCTAGGGGAGAATCTGTTCTTGGCCTTTTCCAGCTTCTTGAGGTCACCTGAATTCATTGGCTCCTGGCCACATCACTCTGCCCTCAGCTTCTGTGAACACATCTCCTTCTCTGAACTGACCATCCCGCCTCCTTCATTCAACAACTCTTGTGATTACACTGATCCACCTAGATATTTCACGTTAATTTTTCCATAAGGTCTTTAACATGATCACATCTGCGAAGTCTCTTTTGGTGTGTATGGTAATACACGCACTATGCGTTCCAGGGATAAAGAAGCGAACATCTCTGAGGCCATTGTTCTTTCTACCACGCATAGTCAGACCTCTTCCTTTTTAAGTAACATGCCTGCTTTCCATCTACTTTCAGAAGGCTTTATTCCATACACCACCCTAATCTTATTTGTAGTAGATAGGATTTGGAAGTCCTTATAAGCCCTATTTCCCAGCTTCCTTCTCTCTATCTTGCTGATTATGGGATTTCTCTTAACTTTAAATGCCCTATGCATTTCTGGTTTTCCACAAGACTCTCTCAGGTCTTTCTGTCCAGAAATTCCAACCAGAACCACTGCTGAGAGCAGTATTAATATTTTCCTAGCTTTATTGCTGTCGGTTTTGACTCTACACTTGACTGCAAATTGTTTAAGACACAGACCACAGGGTCCTCTTGTTCCATTGGCTCTTCCCTAACCTGATGTAGGTATAATTGGCACTTGGTAAATACTATGGCTTAATAGAGAAAGTTATTACATCACTGTTGTATAGGCTACTTTTCTGGCTGATGTTCCCAAGTTACTACTGTATGTTCCTTAACAACAACCACCAAAGGGCACCCTCCACATGATACTTTGATTTCAAAAATGGCTCCATTCCTTCCTCCTGTGTATCCACATCCTTTGCAGTGTTACTTTGCAATTCCCTTGTATTCGTTTCCTAGGGCTGCCATAACAAAATACCACAAACTGAAAGGCTTAAAACATCTGAAATACTTTCTCTCACAGCTCCAGAAGCTAGGAGTCAAATTCAAGATATTGGCAGGCTATGTTTTGGTGACTAGAGGGGGTGCCTGAGTGAGTGGATAACCCACCCCCATCCCTGGAGGTTCTATTACACATGTGCACAGATTTCAAAATTTAAAGGAACAGTTACCACTTAAAACCAAACGGCAGCACAAAATGGCCACAGCCAGTCCTAAACTGTTTATCACTAGGTAAAAGGCTTGAACGGGGGTTGTGGAGCAGGACAGGCAGACTAAAAAGGAAATAGGCCGAAAATTAAATCCTGAGTTACATCATAATGACCAACAGTGGCATAATGACCATCACTCTTCTCAGGAAGAAGAGTGAAAATGGAAGCCCATCTCCTGATCACATTTACCTGGAGGCAATCAGAAAGCATAAAAAAAATACCAAAACACACACCCATCTAAGTATTAGGGCCACAGCTAACTGCTAAATATGCCCAAGAAACAAAAGCAGATGACCATAAAGTGACTAAGACAAATGAGCTGGAGGTAGACCTACACTCCATACTGGAAGATGGGCAGGCTTTGGAAATACCTGAGAAGGAATTCAGAAAAATGGTTATAAAATGTATCAAAACACTACAATGGAGTTGAAAAAAGTAAGAAAGAAGTCAGGAAATTGCTACAGGAACAATCAAATAAAATAGATACAGCATTGGAAACAATTCAAAACCTACAGAAAGAGGTCCAAATGATTAATAATAGAATATCAGAAATGGACAATACACTGAAAGGGCAAAGGAGTAGAGTAAAGAGATGGAAGCCAGAGCTAGTGAGCTGGAAGATAAATCTCTCAATTCTGCTAAGATAGAAGAAAAAGGATAAAAAAATCTGAAGAAGGTCTAAGATTCATGTTGGACAAAATATGAAGAGAAATAACTTAAGAATTATTGGCATTCCAGAACAGGAACAATCACACAAGTCCACAGAGGAGACAGTTGAAGAGCTGCTAAAAGAAAATTTCCCTAACATCCCGAAAAGTGAAAAGATAGGCATTCAAGAAGCTCAACAAACCCCAGGAAGGATAGACCCTAAAAGAAAGTCACCAAGACATATAATAATAAAGCTCTCCAAAATCAAAGATAAGGACAGAATCCTGAATGCAGCTAGGGAAAAGAGAAGTGTAACATACAAAGGCAAACAAATCAGATTAAGCTCGGATCTCTCAGCAGAAACCCTGCAGGCAAGAAGGCCACGGGGAAACATATATAAAAACCTGAAAGAAAAAAAAAAAAAAATGCCACTCAAGAATCCTCTACCCAGCAAAGCTGTTAATCAAATATGATGGTATAATCAAAACTTTACAGGATAAACAGAAGTTAAAGAATTTTGCCAAAGCCAACCCGGTGATAAAAAGCATCCTAAAGGGAGTTCTGTGGATTGAGAACCAACAAGAACAGACAACAACCAGAGATTGACATACATGACAGCACCACTTGGAACTTAGTCGACAAATGGAAGAGTCGAGAACAAAACAAAACTACAAGAACAAATTCAGAGGATCTGGGAGGTCAGTCTATGATCAAAAAAATTACAATGTGAAAGAAGGTAAACACAGAGGAACAGAGATCCAGGTGGTGAGAAGGTCAGGTAGATGACAGGATAAAATAGACTATCTTAAATGGAGGAAAGAGTTAAAGGGATATAAGGTAACAGCAATGGTGGGGTTGGGGTGGGGTGTTTAGGGGGAGGTGGAGGGAGGTGTCAGTAGAGCAAGGGTAAGGGCAGACACATCATAGTTCAGGTGTTGGGGAGAGCAATACAAGAAGGGGGAGGAGGTAGGAGAACAAGTTAGATAGCGGAACACTAAGACAGGTTTGCATGGGCTAAGTGGGACAGAGGTAAATAGTGATGCATGCTCAACCTTAGAACAATCGGTCTCTGTGATACAGGGATCTAGGCATAATATGAAGAGGGGAAATAATGCTAGGATGACTGTCTTATGAATATTGGTTTCCCTTGCCTACTATTGTAACATAAACACTTTAGTGGGATAGAAAGGAATGTCAGGAAACATGATTACAGAAAACTTGTAAGCCTGTCTTCAGTCTATAACTGATTGGAATACCTATAAGGGGTTCTAGAATTTGCCCAGTGAAATAGGCCTCTTGTGGAGCCTTTGCAGAGTATAGGACCTTAGATGGAATCCTGAGTCCCATACAGAACCTTCTGAGGTGGGACATTCCCACTAAAAAAGACAAGCAGACCAACCTGGAACAGCTAGAGCGACAGAATATACATCTTCAAAGAAAGATCATCAGGAAAACACCAAAAGAAAAATGGCAGTATGACTGGCTACTACAAAAATAAGCAAGTTGTTCGCCGGGGGATGCCTTCAAGGCAAGCAATCAAGTTCCTTCAGGACACACTCCCCTCTAAGACTGAAGCTCAAAGGGAACACATGAGCAGGCATGTAAGCTTGCTGGCGACCACATTTGTCTACCGGTGAGTGGAAGAGGGGAAAAGGCAGCAATGAAGAAATGGATGAGTTCAACCATGGTCCATATACTCCCGTTGACCTGGAGATGAGAGAGAGAAGAGGAAGGGCTGGTTGGTCCAAAGTGTGGTGAGACCTGGGGACACCTGAGCCCATGGACAAGGACATAGCTACAGTGGGCTAGAACTGAGAGTGAAGCATCCAGCTGATATGAAGTGAGGGGAGATGCACAAGAACACCCAAACTTGCAGATAGTACCCATTTGACCTAGCCTCAATGGCTTGATAATCAGAACTCGACTAGAGGAAGATTAAAATATTTTTTTCTTTTTTTGATAACGGAAACAAGGGTAAATTGCTACAATTTGATGAACCTGACATATACTCGTGGATGTAGTAACTTTAAATACCAACAGAGCGGAAGGGAGTCTTCACATCAAGTATCAATGCTATCCCCTCTGTACACAGGGTAGACAGGGACAGGCAAACCAGACATTGGCTACCTAAAATGAGGGGGTGATAAAGGCACGAAGTGACTGGCTTACAAGGTTTTAAGTGGTAGATTAGTTTAAGAGTGTGTGGAGGAAGAAAGTATCCCCACTGAATAGTTTTCATCTTGTCTTGATGGGTCTGGTTAAAAGAGATGGTGATAAGATTCTTGTGATTCAATAGTAATTGTTATCATGACTAATTGTGACTCTCACAATTGTAAAGGTAGTAGTTTTGGAACAAAAACAGGAAAGTGATTAATCTTACAGTCCAGAAACAAAAGACCCTGGGACCATCAAGGGAGAAGAGCACAAGTGGAATGCAGGACCTTATCCAGAGAAGCAGTGACACCAGAGATGGAGGCTGTATTCAGTTTGTGAGAATTAATCAATGTACATTCAATATTATCCTTTTCTGTTTATTGTTATTGTTGTGTGCTGTTCAGACGATTCCCACTCATAGTGACCCTCTATAGTGTTACCAAGAGTGACTAGTGGATTTGAACTGCCAAACTTGCAATTACTAGATCAGTGCTTACCCTACAGTGCCATACCTGGCCCAGGTGTTGTATACGTTAGTAAAAATTTTAAATAGAATTAGAGAGAGATAGAATAGTACTCCTTGCAGTCTTGACCTATGACTATGGTATTGTATGAAGTGCAGGGTAGGATGAATTTAACTCCTTGCTTCAAACACCTGAGATAAAGGAGAGAATTAAGAATCACTAGCTAGTCCTAGTTAATCTTTATTCCCATACTCCTACACTTGCTCATATGAATTGCCTATTTCCTGGAGACACCTGAATTTGCCATTAAAGGATGTCTCTTAGTAAGACATGTTTGGGAAGAAATGTTTTAAGTGATTGCCACATGCTCATTGATTTCCAAGTTTCTAGCTCTTTCTTTGTTGACTATTTTTGCAGAAACAATTGGCTCCTTCTTCTATAATGGAGTAAGAAACAGTTGCCTAATATGGGATCTAATTTCCCAGCTGCTCTTGCATCCAGTCATGTCATGTGACTAGGACTCTCCAATGGGATGTGATGGGAAATGACAAGTGTCCCTTCCCTTCTAGGACTAGGGTTAAGAAGCAATTGGACTGATATCCAAAGATTCCAAGGTCCAAGGTATGTCAGCTGGACAGAGCCTTGGACCATGAATCAACTGTGGGAGAGGCCTTCTGAACTGTTTGGGAACACCCAAACTGAACTATTGGGTAAGCAAAAAATAATATTCCATTATGATAAGTCACTGAAATAAATTTGTTTCTGCAGCTAAAGCTACCCTGATTAACATGCTATTTAACCCTATGGTTATTCATGCATTCACTTATTGAATAAATATTCATAAAATCCTCTTGGATGCAAGGCACTGTGCCAGCTTTCTGCCTCCCAGGATCTTTTACACTAGCAAAAATGTAAGGACAGGTGACTAATGTTTGTTTGCCTTTCTCTGTGGCAGACCATGCATAAGTTACTTTACATACATCACAACATTTGCGCTTCATAATAATTCTCTATAGAGGTATGATTGCCCCCAATTTATAAATGAGGAACTTGAGGCTCACAGAATCTGAACGACAAAATGTTCTGACGTAAACACTTGTGACTTCTCCACGCCATTATAATGCTTCCCTCAAAGGAGGTAAAACACATACACAATGCCTGTTAAACAAGGTATTGAGAATTAAATGGCACAAAAGTACAATGTTTGAATGGGGATGATATTCAAAGATCAAAAACTAATTTGCTATCTTAGAAATATTGTCCACTGACATATCTCTCTCTTGGTGTCTGTTGGCTGTGCCCCATCCTTGGCTTCTTTGGTGGTGCTGCTTTGGGACCAGAAAATTCCATGGTTGACACCAAAGTGCAATGTGACAAGAAGCACCATGGTTCAGGGCTGAGTAAATCAGTGTCACATCTTTGCTTCACTAGGTGACTATTCTAACTCATGCCCTTTTTAAAAAATAGACTTTATTTTTTAGAACAGTTTCAGATTTAGAGAAAAAAAGTATAGAAAGTACAGTTTCCATAGACTCCCTTCCCCCACTGCACAGTTTTTCCTGTTGTCAGCATCTTGCATTCCCGTGGTACATTTGCTATAACTGTACCCATAATCATACACTACTATTAACTCAAGACTATACTTGACATTAGGGTACACTTTCTGTGTTATGCAGACAAATGTATCATGTTATGTGTCCACTATTACAGTATCTGAGAGAGTAATTTCACTGTCCTAAAAATGCCCTGCGTTCTCCCTATTCATCCTCTTCCCCTCTCCTGAGCCCCTGGCAACCACTGATCTTTTTACTGTTTCTATGGTCTTTGTCTTTTAACTGAAGCTTTTAAAAAACTCACTTCCCTCTCTAAAAATAGTCTTGGTAAGGCCTGTCCTCCTACCCTGCCTGCCAGCCTGTGGAGGCTGGGCAAGATTGCATTTGAAATGTAGAAAATCATAAAAAGCATAAAGCAGTCTTATTAATTATTCACATTCATTCATTCAATAAATGATGATTCAATGCCTCCTCTCTTCCTGGTAACATGCCCAAATTTTCTCCATATCTTGATTAATTTCAGGTACAATCAACTCCGAAATATTCTCAGCATCCTAATTTTGTTATAACACCAAAGGTTTTATATTGTCCTAGTGTGGTGCTGTGAGTTAATGTACTGGATGCAAGGTCAGTTTGAACCTCAAGGTCAGTGGTTCAAGCTCATCAGTAGCTTCTCAGAAATCCTAAGCAGACTTGACTGCACTTAACAACAAAATGTAAATACCATGGAGGGGTGGGGAGTGGGGTTGGGAATTACAGACATATGACCAAACACATAAATCTTCAGATCTGTTACATTTCCCAGAGATTGGAGTGGACAGCTTATAGACTTCAAAGTGTCCCGTCTTCATTTTTTTAAAAAAAGACAGAAATTTCTCCTCTAGTGCATCTTTTCTGGGAAATCCATCTCTAAGCAAAACCCTGAGATACATGCTATTATTTTTTCATGTCGTGTCAATGGGTTTGCATGGCATGGTTGTGCTAGGTCCTTGACTTCTGTAATGATTCTTCATCATCACAGAATAAATGGGTGGGAACCAAATGTTACTTGCTGGTTGTATTATGTGCCGTGGAGTCGATTCCAACTCCAGGCGACCCTGTACAGGGTTTCCAAGGCTGTAAATCCTTACGGGAGCAGAAAGCCTCATCTTTCTCCCACGGAACAGCTGGTAGTTTCAAACTGCTGACCTTATGGTTTGCAATCCGATTCGTAACCACGAAATGTTACTTAGACATTTAAAAAGGGTTTCCGTCTCCAAAGTTACTCACCCATCTCTGATATACTCGCCTTTTTGTCTGCTAAGAAAAAATATGTTCCTTTCACTGATGTTGTTGTTTGTTGTTATGTGCAGTGGAGTCGGTTCCAAATCATAGTGACCCTGTGCAGAGTTTCCGAGACTGCAAATCTTTACGGGAGCAGAAAGCCTCATCTTTCTCCTGCAGAACAGCTGGTAGTCTCGAACTGCTGACCTTGAGGTTCGCAGCCTGATTCGTAACCACTACACTATCAGAGTTCCTTAAATGAGTAAGTATTATGTGCTAAGTTCTGACCTGGTCTCTGGGATATGGCAGCATATTCCCACTCTTGTAGGGGACTTGCCTCACGCTGTCCTTTGCTATAGACCCTTCCCCATACTTTAATTTTCCCATGTCACTCCTAGACAATCAAGTCCATGAAGACCATCTAAGGCTTATTTATCTCAAAATCTCCAGTGAGAACTATAGTTGTCAGTTGTGGGTGGGGCAGGTGCTCAGCACTTATTTATCAAATGAATAATTGAATGTTTGACAGGATAGTTCACTTGGACATTACAAAGGAGGAAACTACTGGATACTTCATGGACATTACAAAGGAGGAAACTACTGGATACTTCACGGACATTACAAAGGAGGAAACTACTGGATACTTCACGGACATTACAAAGGAGGAAACTACTGGATACTTCACGGACATTACAAAGGAGGAAACTACAGGATACTTCACACTAATAACCTCAATTTTATGGACCAGGACCCAGAAATGAGGAGTAAAAGGGCTAAAATCCATTCTCACAGACTCTTGTTTCTGCTCTACAATGGAAAAGACATGTGCTCTTGTATTAATTTAACAAATATTTACTGAATGCCTGCTATATGCTCAGACTGCTCTAGGTTTAACACAGACAAATTCCCACACTAGTGGAGCTCACCTACATCCTAGTAAGGTTTATTTATTTTCATTACTCATATTATTATCAATAATGTAATTTGTGACAATGACAATCAGTATGGTGAAAAAATATTAAACAGTGTGCTCAACACCAAAAGTTACACCCCTGTGGAAGACTTCAACTATGCTCCCACTAAGGAGACACAGAAGCTTGTATCTGAGAGGAAGGAACAAGAAAGAACTGGAGTCCTATCAGACTTATGAAAAGGTCAGTTCTTCTTGAAGACACAGACACAGTCTGTCAGTTTCTTAATGCCTCAATCTAGAAAATGCACCAGAACATCTCTGGAAATAAAATTAAGACATGTGCACACACACCCACACACACACACACACACACACACACATACACCTGTATTTACCATAGTTTCTTGCTGGAAGGATGTAATGCACTCTCTAGATGTCTCCTTCAGTGGGGACACAACCACCAGTGTGACCCAGGCCTCTCATACCAAGGCTGGTGGAGACTTTATGGAACAGGAACTAAGGCTGCCCCACCCAGCCCCTTCCTCCCTTTGGATCAAGTCTCTCTTGGGATCAAGCTGCTTATATGACACAAGCATTTTGTTCAGTCCCTTGAATACAGAAGCCCAGCCAATGTATTCCTGCATCATCTGAGTGATTGAATCCATCTGTGTTTGAAACTTAGTGTTGAGGAGCCCAGTTTCCCACAATATGAGCCCTGTTATCCAATATGAACTTTATTTTAAATAATCCAACTCCATCTACCGTTTTAAAATCTCACTTCTAAGTTGATTCATAGCTTGGGTAAGGAAAAGAGATATTCCCTTCAAAAACTGAAGCAACAGGAGAATTGGTCCAGAAACCCTGAGATAAATTAGTGGGTCATACTAACAAATCAAGATGCTTAGGGTCAGTCTATAACACAGGAATGTGCAGAATCTTAGGGCCATAGCAAGGTATAGAAGTTCATGTTGGCCATGGAGCGTGGTTTCATCAATCTTCAGTTGAGGCCTTAACTGCTGTGATTTAGGCAGATGATTTAAATCTATAGGGCCTATTTTAGGCCAGTTTTCCTAGAGAAACAAAACCAGTGGAATATATATATTATTGTTGCTAAGTGCCATTCAGTCAGTTTTGAGTCATAGCAATACTGTGTAGGGTTTCCAAGGAGAAGCTAGTAGGTTTGAACTACTGACCTATGGTTAACATAGTGTTAATCCTACCGCACCACACCAGGAGTTTATATATATATAACATGACACTTAAACTATCAACTGCCAAACAACTGGGAATCCTGGCCCAATCAAGTTGACACAGAATCTTAACTATCACAGTCTACCCCTTGTCAATTTGGCACCTATAAACCATATATTGTTGTTGTGCCGTCGGTAGAGTCAGTTCCAACCCATAGAGACCCTGTATAGGGTTTCCAAGGCTGGTGACCTAGAACCACCAATCTTGTGGTTCAAACCGACTTTGCAGTCCAGAGTATTAGCCTACAGTGCCACATCAGGACTCCATAACCCATATGCATAAATCTAAATAAAGAAAATTGTAAAGTCATACTTGTGCTTAACATGATATAACTAAAACATGTACAACTGAAAATGCACTGGCCCCGATTGCATCTTATAATTCACAAATGAACAAAGCAAAAACATTTGATGTACACATATGAAATGAAACAAAACAAAAAAATATATTTTTTCATAACAATGACAACCCTTATTTCTGCAACTGGTCATGTAGCCTTAGCCAGTATTTAAAACTATCATCTTCAACTACCCATTCCATATTCCCTTTGTCCTCAGCAAGCACCTCAACTGACCATGGCTCTTTGCCTGGTGGTATGACCAAAACTTTCATTCCTGAAGGGTGTAGGCTTCAAGTTAGAACTGGGTTGCTGACTTTACTCACAGGACACGATAGTTTAAAAAGTCATCCTAAGGAATCTCCTGGATGCCACACATATTCTTCTTTACCTCCATTATGTAATGTCAAGCCAATTTCCCCTTGGTAATCAGGATCAATAACACTACTCAATACACTCACTCCCTTCTTTGCCTGTTGATCCAGAGCCATGAGGAGTGCAAAATGACCATGGTGCCTTCTTAATTTCCAGTTCAATGGAATCAGTGCTGTGTCTCCAGGTGGGAGTATTCTCCCTTTGGAACTAATATGTCCAGACCATAGAGCATAGGGTTGCAGGGACAGGAAGCAAAATACTTTCAAGTGAATCAATAGGAGTAATAGTGAGTGGTACCACTCCCATTTCCAGCCCTTGGTTCCTGTACCCATGGATCTTGGCAATTGGAGAAACAGCACCATATATTGGATGTTGGTTTAGAGCATACACAGCCTCCTGGAAAACATTGCCCAACCCTGCAATGTATTGCCACCTAGCTGGTGCTGTAATTGTGCCTTTCGAAGGCCATTCCATTGTTCAATCAAGTCCTCTGCTTCAGGATGATGAGGAACACAGTAAGTCCAGTGAATTCCATGAGCATGGGTCCATTGCCGCTCTTCATTTGCTGTGAAGTGGTTCCCTTGATCTGAGACATTTCTATGTGGGATACCGTTGTAGAGGATAAGGCATTCTGTAAGACCACAGAAGGTAGTTTTGGCAGAAGCGTTTCGTGCAGGGAAGGTAAATCCATATCCAGAATGTGTCTATTCCTGTAAGGACAAAACTTTGCTCTTTCTATGATGGAAGTGATCTGATGTTATCAACCTACCACCAGGTAGCTGGCTGATCTCCATGAGGAATGGTCCCATACTCAGTGGGGGTTTCTGCTGCTGGTAGCTTGGGCACTCAGAGGGGCTGTAGCCAAGTCAGCCTTGGTGAGTGGAAGTCCATGCTGCAGATCCCATGCATAGCCTCCATCTCTGCCACCATGGCCACTTTGTTCACGAGCCCATTTAACAATGACAGGAGTGGCTAGAGAAAGAGCATAATTAGTTTCCACAGAACATGTCATCCTGTCCACTTGGTTGTTAAAATCCTCCTCTGCTGAAGTAACCCTTTGGTGCGCATTCACATGAGACATAAATATCTTCATGTTTCTGGCCTATTCAGAGAGGTCTATCCACATACTTCATGCCCACACCTCCTTCCTTGTCACCAATTTTCCAATTATGTTCCTTCCAAATCCCTGACCATCCAGCCAAACCATTGGCAATGGCCCATGAATTAATATGCAGTCACACATCTGACCAATTCTCCTTCCAAGCAAAATGAGCAACCATATGTACTGCGTGAAGTTCTGCCCAGTGGGAGGATTTCCCCTCACCACTGTCCTTCAGGGTGGTCCCAAAAAGGGGCTGTAGTGCTGTGTTGTCCACTTCCATCTGTAAACCAAGCAGGAGTTTTCTCTTCCTCAATCTACTGATCATAAGGAACTTCCCATGAAAACTTAGGTGCAGACTGGGGGAGGGAAGGTAATATGACAAAAATGGGGACTGTGGGCATTTGAGCTACTTCCTCTGACTCCACAAAAGGGAAAGAGAACCAAACTCAAAATCAGCCCAAGGCAGATTCCTATAAAGTGGAGGTTGGTCAGTCATGTTTCTACTCTATATCAGTGACTTTAAAATTAATTAGACTAGAGTACCAATTTATAAATCTCATCCTTATGATTTTATTTCTCTAGACTCCAACTCTCAGTACCACATGTCTTAGTCTGGGTTTTCTAGAGAAGTAAAACCAGTGAAACATATATATGTATATATATAGAGAGAGAAAAGTTTATTATCAAGGAAGTGACTTACAACTATATAGTGTCAGAACTCCAGCAGAAAAGAGAGAGTGAGTCTCTCCCACATGTCCATTATACTTGGAGCAGGACACCCCCAATGAAACATCCTTTCAATTGACTGGATGCTGATAGTCAATCATCATAGGGTAAACTATGTCTGCTCATAGCCAATCATCATAGAGTTAACTGTCAAACAACTGGGAATTCTGGCTCAATCAAGTTGATACAGAACCTTAATTATCACAGTGCCAGTCTAAGTAGGTAGCACAAACAGTTTGTGCTTGATTAAAAACCTGAAGGTTGGTGGTTAAATCCACCCAACAGTATCCCAGAAGAAAGGTCTGGTGAACTGTTTCGGTAAAGAAAACCCTTGAAGAAGTTCTACTCTATAACACATATGGTTGTTATGAGTCAGGCGGTGGCTTAATGACAGTGGCATTGTCTTTTGTTTTGTTTCCTAGTCAGATGGCTGTTGTTGTTTTGGGGTTTTTTCTTTACCTTATTGGAGGTTTTGTCCTTGATGAATACCAAAGTGAATAACTCAGCAAAGATTTTGTCTTTGTATCTCACCAAGGCATAAACCTAATCACATGCCAGGTGGACATAAATCACCAACCAATGCCCAGGGGCCTGCCAAACAAATGCTATCCTGACCTCAGCTAAGGGCAGCCTCAGTAAAGACATTGCTTCCACAGATGAAAACTGGGAGTTACATAATGCTCGCTGCTGTTCTTGAAAACTATCTGTTCTGACATCAGCATTCATACAAAAGCCACTTGGGGAAGAGTAGTTTGACAGTCATGGTCCAGTAACAACCAGCGGTCAAAGTATGAGTTCTTAAGTGTCATTGAGTTGGTTCAGACTTATAGCAACTCTGTGTAGGGTTTCTGAGGAGTGACTGGTGAGCTTGAACCACTGACCTTGCAGTTCAAACTAAACTTGTGGTCCCGTGTATTATCCTGTAGCACCACACCGGGACTGTTATATGACAAACTTAAAAATCTTGTGCCTTAAGATAATTGTTCATTATCTTTCATAAGGTTTTGTTGATCTTAGTTTGGTTAACTTATGCCTTTTCTATCTTCTGACACATCAATTAGGGGATATCTGATCTAGGACAGTCTCAGCTGCAATAACTTGCTTCTACTCCATGTGTCTTTCAGATGCTTTTAACAGGCTACCTCTGCCTTGTTTTCATGGCAGTAACAGGAATTGAAGAGAGGAAGTAGAAATGCATATGATTTTCTTTGCATGTGTCCTATTTGCTACTGTTCAATTGGCCAAAGCTGATCATATGATCAAGCGCAGAATTAATATGGGCCATTCATACAATCAAGCGACCACTATCATTAACCTGCTTGCTGAGTAAGTTTGGACAGTTAACTGCAGGGCTTTGATTTTGTTGAGTGGGAAGCATGTTGGAACTAAAGTGAATTTCTCTAGACATCCAAGAGGCAAAGAAACACTTTCACCTGTGCCTCCCCAAACCACACTTTCTCCTCACAACAGACTTCCCTCTTACTCAACATTGTCCAATACTTAAAGAATACTTCAGCGAAGAAGACATATTTTGAGCTTTCCTGGGTACTCGATTGGTTCTCCTCTGTGACAAGAGTCATGACAGAGGTATGAAATCCCCAGTAACATGGCTGAGGTTAAAGGCTTTGGAGACAGGCCTACCTATATCCTGTCCCACTTATGACCTAACAGATACAATGTCTTTAAGCTGCAATTCCTTCATCTTCAAAGGGGAAAAGATAAAGAAAGTACTCCCTTTCTGTGAGAAATAAATTGGATAATGAGTAAGGCATTTAGCACAATGCCGGGCATTGGGTAAAGTGTTCAATAAATTATAGCATTTACCATTATTATTATTATCTTAGAGGACAACTTAAGTGTTCCTTATGTGGGTGAGACGAGGATAGAGGGGGACAAAGAAATCCATTAGCAATAATGGGTATTAGTAGAGTTGATTTATTAACAGCGGTAGAGGCTTGATGAATATTTAAGCAAACTGCTGTTACTAGGATGAAGAAATAAACCTAGTTCTCAGGAAGAAGAATCAAATGCACTTAACTGTTGATCTAGAATGGTTTTCCCCTCCCTCTTTTCAGTCTTCTGTTGCCATGTCCCCTAAGAGAGGCTTAACAAAAAAAAAAGACCCCAACGAATGGGTCCTAATGCTTGGGGCAACTAAGGAGTAATGACAACTTAGGCCCACTTTCTCCTTGAAAAGGAAAAGCTTTGCCTGTAAGACCAGCCAGAGAAAAAAAATCCACAGTTCTAGAATTCAATAGAACTTGTGCCAACCCAATTAACAATTGACTTGAATACATTGCTGCCATACACTTGTGCATATAGCGTGCTTTCATAAATCCAGGAGCAATTCACATCATAGTCTATGTAGACAGTGTTTCCTAGCATTGTGCAGTATACAAACTACAGAGAACTATAAGGCTATCCTGCTTAGGCAGAAACTTGGACATTATTAAGCTACAGTCATTGGTAAATATTAGCCTCTGGTCTTTGAAGAACTGATAATCATCTGTGTTTTTGTTAGGTTCTCTTGAGTCAGTTCTCACTCACAACAACCCTATGCACAATGAATGAAATACTACCCGGTCCTGTGCCATCTTCAAAATCGTTTCAATGTGTGAGCCCATTGTTGCAAAAATGCTGTCAATCCATCATGTCGAGGGTCTTCCTCTTTTCCACTGACCCTCTACTTTACCAAGTAAAGTCCTCCCCAAAGTATATGAGACAAGGTCTCAACACCCTCGCTTCTTGCAAAACAGATTTGTTCATTCTTCTAGCATGATATTCTTCACCAACACCATAATTTAAATGTATCAATTATTTTTTGGTCTCCTTTTTTTATTGTCTATTACAACTTGGGTTGTTGGTGTGTTGCTGCAACTGTTTTTTGAATTATCTTCAACAAAATTTTGCTTGCATGTGATACTAATGATATTGTTTAATAATTTCCATATTTTATTGGGTCATCTTTCTTTGGAATGGGCACAAATATAGATCTCTTCCAGTTGGTTGGCCAAGTAGCTGTCTTCCAAATATTTTGGCATATACTTTCATTGCTGCATCAGTTTACTGAAACATTTTAATTAGTAAGAAAAGAAAGAAAATTAATCAAGAGTTCATTTAAGAAAACATACGTTTAAAATAAAAAGCTTGAGCCAACTGTCTATTGAAACATGTATTTTTTTCATAAGACACATTAAGTTTCACTGAAAAAATTTAATGACCCTTTTGACCTGTTCAATATACCATAAATGTAGGATTAAAGTCACAGATATGAAGCTCTGTTGAGTAAGAAATTTCACTCTTTAATTTATATGAAACTTTGACTTCCTGCTAAAAACTGTCTCCTATATTTTATATATTCTTTTCACTTCCATAGAAACACCAGAAGTTTACTTTCTTGAGGGTCTGATTTTAAGGGAGACAGAAAGCTATAGTTTTGTTAAATTCTGGTATCATTTAGATTACATTATGTTCCAGGTAACAAAATACCCCAATCACACAGGCTTGAACGATATGAGAATTTACTGGTTATGTATCTATGGTCTAGCGGAAGTGTTAACTTGATACATATGTCTACCCTATCATATCATGAGAGCTGTAGTACATTTCTTATGCAGTTCAGTCAGATTTTTTTTTTTTTTAATGTTTTAATGTGAATTGAGTGGAAGTTTACAGACAAGCTCATCAATTTTACACTTAACAAAAAATACACTTTGTTTCATCTCAATGACTGCAATCCCTTCTATAGTAAAACTGCCATCCCAATTTATCCCTGTAACTCCTACTTCCATTCCACCCACCTTCCCATCCCATCTTGCCATTGCTCCTAGGTACCCGTTGCCCCTTTGACTTTGAATGATTGACCACTCCATCATTCATAGTGAGCATACCTTACTAGTGATGTTCTCCCTGTATACCTATCTACTGCTTGGCTGAACCAGGGTGTGTTCCTTTCTAAACCTAAATGGTGGTGGAGAACCAGTCTGAGATTCCCCTAGTTTCTTTTTGACAAGTAAACCCAGACTTAAAAAAAAATTTTTTTTATATACTTTTGAGCTTTGTTTCATACATTGTGCTACTCTATCTAGGACCTTCAAATGCAATCCCTTTCAGACCAGTTGGTAGTGGTAACTGAGCACCATCTAATTCTGGTCTCACAGTCATGAAGACTAATGGTGACATATTCTATTAGTCTGTCAAACTAATTGATTCCAAGCATCTTCAATAATCATCACTCTCCTTTCTTCTGTACATGAAAGGATAATAACTGCATCTTAGATGGTCACTTATGAACTTTTAATATCCCACATGCTACCCACCAAAATGAGATGTAGAACACTGGCTTTGTGAATTATGTTAAGCAAATTGACCATGGTGTCCCCTGAGAATATGGTCCTGAGCCCCAGGCTCAGCTACTCATTGCCATAAGATGTTTGATAATATCTAAGAAGTTTTATCATTTTGCCTGCTGTATACTCCACCAACACCACTACCACCATACTCAACAACATTCACAGTTGTGTTTGCAGAAAGGTAAATATTCATGTACCAATATCCTCTTTCACACTCTTATGTATGTGTGGGATATATAAATAAATACATATATACATACATGATGCTGGAGAACGAATGATAGATTTCTGCAAAACCAATGATTTATTTATTTCAAATACCTTTTTTAGACAGCATAACAGACAACTATACACATGGACC
>NW_006408598.1:4224268-4225125 GCF_000296735.1 Chrysochloris asiatica
TAGTCTCTTGTCTGTAACATCATTACAAAAACTTTTTCCCAGGCTGTGGAATACATTTTTACTCTTTGGTGAAATCTTTGAGGCACAAACATTTTTAATTGTAGAAATCTTCTACTTCTTGATCATATTCTGTAATGTTTGATAGTGTATGCATGCGGTGTGTACTAGAGTCATTGTTTGTCCCTAGGTTTTCATTTATGATCTTTATGGTTCTAGATTTTACAGTTAGGTCTTTAATTCACGTTGAGGTTGTTTTTGTATATGGTGTGATGTATGGGTCTTGTCTCATTCTTCTTCAAAGCGATTTCCAGTTTTCCCAGCACCATTTAATGTGTTTGGCCCTTTGTCAAAGATCAGTTGACTGTATGTGAATGAATTTAAGTCTTGGTTCTCAATTCTGTTTCATTGATCTATGTATCTTTTTTTGTACCATTACCAGGCTGTTTTGACCACTGTGGCTGTGTAGAAGATTTTGAGATCAGGGAGTGTGAGGCCTCAAACTTTGTTCTTCTTCTTAAGCAGCGCTTTACTTATCCAAGGGCTTTTTCCTCTCCATATAAAGTCCCTGATCATTTTTTCCATCTCTTTACAGAATGATGTTGGAATCTGGACTGGGATTGTGTTATATCTATAAATTGCTTTCGGTACTGTTGACACTTTCACAATATTAAATCTTCCTACCCATAAGCATGGTACATTATTCCATTTTTGTAAATCTCTTTTTGTTTCGTGTAGTAGTGTTTTGTAGTTTTCTTTGTATAGGTCTTTTGTTTCTCTGGTTAGATTTTTTCCCAAGTATTTTCCTAATTTACTTTTCAGAGCTGCCTTTATTCACATAAAGGAACCTAACTGGTTTT
>NW_006408598.1:4230105-4231579 GCF_000296735.1 Chrysochloris asiatica
TATTCTTTTAGACACAATTCAATTCATAACACCTCTGAATCCATTTCCTTTTGCAATGTGAGTTTGTATTTCTTCTCATCATGAAGTGGAATGTATTTCCACAACCCTTCAATCTGGGCAGGCCTCACAATTTGCTTTGGCCAACAGAATATAGTGTAAGTGATATGGCACTAATTTTGAAGCTAGGCCTCAAGGAAGTTGTGCATTTCTACTCCCTCTTGTAATACTGCCACTACATATTCATAAGAACAAACCTAGCTTGCCTTGCTAGAGAATGTAGAGCAGAAAAATTCATTGGAGGTGACTCCACACTAGACTAGCCTGCAGCTGGCCAACCTACAAACACCTGAGAGACCACAGCCTAATACAGTGGAGCTATTTGCTGACCTGCCCAACCATCACAACTAAGATCAAAATAACCACTTAATTAACCTGTAGAGTAATGAATTGTAACACATCCTTGCCACTTAAAGCAACTGAGTTTGGGGAGGGTCTATTATATAGCAATCAGTAACAGATCTTCAAAACTTCTGAGGTTGCTTTGATTACATTGTTTTAAGCTACATGCTTATCCCTAAACCAACCACTGTGGATAGAGGAGTGGAGTGAATCCAATCAAGGCACCCTTAAACTGTAATGAGGACGTGGGAATGGAAACCGGAATGAACATCAAGGACTGTTAGGACAAAGAAAGGAAAAGAGTGGGGCTAGGGATGAATGTGGTCATTGTGAGCAAGAAACTGACTGCTACCATCACTTCATAAAGTGTCCCTGGGTGTGTAATGAAGGAATGAGGTGAGGATGTTGGAGTGGCCCAATTGGACTGAGAAACTCATACTTGAAGGCAAGCTAAACAGCATATTCAGAAGAAAAACCATGCCCCAACAAAATTACACATTACTCACTATCCTAAAGTTCCAGATTGCTTGGAAATTCTTGAAAGCAAATGCCAATCTCATAAATATTAATGTTTGAAGCACTAAGAGTTTCTCAGACTCCATAAAAATATTTTAATATTCCAATGCCACACCTTTTAAACTCAGGAAGCTTTAAAAGAAGGGAGCTGACTACATTAAGTAGGGGATTTTCCCATGTGTATGTAATGAAACTACCACTCGTTTGTTGTACTGTGGTGGCTTGTGTGTTGCTATGATTCTGGAAGCTATGACATTGGCATTTTGATGGATAAGTTTCAGCTGAGCTTCCAGACAAAGACTGACTAGCAAGTAGGAGACACAGACAACTTCTGAATATTTAGTCACTAAAAACCTTATGAATAGCAGTGGAACACTGTCAGCAAGAAAATATGAATATTGAAAACATGAAGAAGAGTACCAGAATATTGTCATATATAGTGCTGGATGATGAGCCCCTCCACCTGGAAGGCACTCAAAATAAGACTGAGGAAGAGCTGTCTCCTAAAAATAGAGCTGACCGTGATGACACAAATGGAGTAAAGCCTTTGGGACCTTCA
>NW_006408598.1:4233319-4233977 GCF_000296735.1 Chrysochloris asiatica
TTATGGAACATTTTGTAGTGCTCATGAGGAACCTGTACATAGCAAAAGAGGCAGTTGTTCAAACAAAGCAAGGGAACACTGAATAGTTTAAAATTAGGAACGGTGTACACCAGGGTTGTACTCTTTCACCATACTTATTCAATCTGTGTGCTAGCAAATAATTCAAGAAACTATATTACATAAAAGAAAATGTGGCATCTGGATTGGAGTAAAACTTATTAATAATCTGCTATCTGCAGATACAACCTTCCTTGCTATAAGTAAAGAGGACTTGAAATATTTACCGGTGAAGATCAAAGACCATAGCCTTCAGTGTAGTTTGCATCTTAACGTAGAGAAAACAAAAATACTCACAACTGGTCCAATAAACAACATCCATATAAATGGAGAAAAGATTGAAGTCATCAAAGACTTCAGTTTGCTCTAATCAACCATCAACACTCCTGGAAACTACAGTCAAAAAATCAAGGGGTGCTGCATTAAGCAAATCTGCTGCATAAGACCTCTTTAAAGTGTTGAAGAACTAAGTTTGAGGACTAAGGTGTGCCTTATCCAAGTCATGGTATTTTCAAAAACTTCATATACATGTGAAAGTTGGAAGACAATAGAAGAATTGAGGAGTTGAGTTATGGTGTTGTAGAATATTAAAAGTATCATG
>NW_006408598.1:4234727-4235689 GCF_000296735.1 Chrysochloris asiatica
CGGAAGATGTACTTCAAAAGGCAAAGAGAAGGGAATAGTATTTCCTTCCAATCAGAGGAAAATATAACAATGTGGTTTTCCGTAGCAAACATCCCATGTACTGAATTTACTCTTTTGAATCTCTCTTCTGGTCTTGGAGGGAAAAGAACTAAGGAAGGTATATACCGGGAGAAGTGATATACAGTCCTAGTGAAACAACTTAATGGAATTTAAAAACAGTATTTGTAAGTAGTCAGGTTTTTATTACTAGACAGCATATAAAAGCTTAGGCAAAGCCTCTGGCAACACATAAAATAAGGCAACACCAAAGATTTTGACATAAAAACTTGCCAGGTAGATTGGAGAGGATTTGACATTAAAAATTCTGTGGAAATTTAAAATGTGAATCATAAAATTTATTACAGCTATGGAAAACAGGAGCATGTAATAAGGGATTGACATTTTATGCATGTTCCTGTAATTTGATACATGTAACCTTAGTAGATTGCTGGTATATAACGGCTCCTGTGGTGGTGGTAGTGTGCCGGGGAGTTGGTTCCGACTCATAGTGACCCTGTATAGGGTTTCTGAGGCTGTAAATCTTTACAGGAACTGTAAGCCTCATCTTTCTCCCATGGAATGACTGGTAGTTTCGAACTACTGACCTTGAGGTTAGCAGCCCAACTCGTAACCACCATGTTATCAGAGCTCCTTATAACATCTCCAGTTGATCACAATTCCAGGTATCTATGCCCTTGAGAGGGTCAGAGAAAAAGAGGAAGACCCCCAACGAGATGGATTGGCCAAGTGGCAGCATCAATGGACTGAAGCGTGGCCACAGTGGTGAGGTTGCCTCAGGATCGGGCAGTGTTTCGTACTGCTGTGCTTAAGGTCGCTATGAGTTGGTACCTACTCGATGGCACCTAACAACAACATACCCTTGATGATTACCCTCCAAGGTGACTCTCCTCCTTGGAAACCCT
>NW_006408598.1:4236186-4237920 GCF_000296735.1 Chrysochloris asiatica
TTCTCTCACTTTCAGCCTTTTTACTGAGCAATGTGAGGATGGGGTTGGGGTGGGTTACCCAAGTTCCAGGCTGGAGCCCAGAAAGTAGCAGTGGGATGAGGTCATTGAGGGAAGAAGGTATAAAAGGCAGGAAGGGTAAGAAAAGGCCAAGAGGGTCTCTCTGGTTCCTCACATGAGGCTGACTTTACCCCGTTGAAGGGTGGTCAGAGCTGAACAAGAAAGAAACTTGGATACGATCCTCTGGACTCCAGGTATGTCTACCACCACTGTCAGCTAGACTGGGCTCTTTCTAATGATGGACAAAGCCTGTTCATTTTTCAGCTGCCACAAGGCCTAAGGGCTGCATTTGTTGGGAAAAAAAATCAGGGATGGACCAGTTTCTCTCCTCCCCACAATCCTCAACCCTGAATGGCCTGCACTGTAGGCTGTCTTTGGAGGCCTAGAAGCTGAAAAGTGTCTCCAAGGAACAGACTCATAGAATGTCATTCATGGGGCTTTGGTAAATCCACAAATGTCCCTTACAGAGAAGAGACAGCAGATCAGGAAGGTGTAACAGCCATCTCCCCTAATCTCAGTCAGTTGTCACTATTCAGCATCACTCATTCTACCCAAAGGATGCAGACTTGCTTCCATCATCCTTCACCCAAAGTCCTTGCATCTCAGAGGAAATCGTAGATGCTCTCTCTCCCCCAATCCCTGTTCCTTCCCTGATTTATTTTGCCCACACTACTCGGGAGTCCTGGTGTAGTTAGACTCTGGCTGCAAACCGCAAGGTCAGCAATTCGAAACTATCAGCTGTTCTGCAGGAGAAAGTTGAGGCTTTCTGCTCCCATAAAGATTTATAGCCTCAGAAACCCTGTACAGGGTCGCTATAAGTCAGAACCGTCTCCATGGCACACAGCCACCACTCTGGAGTCCTGGTGTGGCACTGTAGGATAAGAATTCAACCACAAGGTTGGTTTGAACTGCAAGTGCAGCGGTTCAAACTCACCAGTTGCTCTTCAGAAACCCTAGACAGGTCACTGTGCACTGGAACCCACTTGAAAGCATTTAACACCACAATAACTCTGTTTTTTAGGGGTAACACAAGCGATTTCTTAGGCTATTAACCTAACGGTTGGTGGTTCAAAAAGACCTAGAGATGCCATAGAAAATAAGCTCTGCTGATCTTTTTCCATAAAGATAGCATGTAACACATGCGGTTGCCATGAGTCAGCATCAACTCAATGGCAGTGGGATATCCTGTTTCTTGCTCATTTCTGAAGCTTTCTTGAGTTGAAGGTCAAGGTCCCATATATGGAAGTTTTGGTTTTATCAATTGAATAGCTGTTGACCTGGAAAGGTGGGTGTTTCTTTGCAATTACAGGGAGAAATTCAGTTTAATTCCTCCCTGACTTCTGAACTCTGTCTCAATTAAAGAAACACTAAAACTGACAAGATAATCCACTTCAAGCATCCAAACAAATCAAACACCCTAATAGAGTTTTCTGGCAAATACAATGTTTGTATATGAGAATCTTATGAAAAATGGATGTAGTTAATTACTTGGTAATACTTTCTTTGTTGTATTTCCCTTGAATGCAGTAAGCAAAGGATGTAAGAAGCTTTTAACATTCTGAAGCTTGGAAGAAGCTTTAACTGGGAGGCCCTCAAATTTACTCCTGGTTCTCTGTTGGGAGTGGACACCAAAGCCAATCTTTGGTAAGCCAACATGTCTCACTGACATTGATTGTT
>NW_006408598.1:4241000-4242826 GCF_000296735.1 Chrysochloris asiatica
GATAAAGTAAAAGCTGAACAAAAAGTTACAAAAGGCTGCTACTGACGACAAAAAAAGTTTTATAGTAAATGTGCAAAGATCTGGAGTTAGAAAAATCAAAAGGGATGAACACACTCAGCATTTCTCAAACTAAAAGAACTGAATAGAAAATTCAAGTCTCAAGCTGCAATATTAAAAGATTCTATGGTCAGCACATTTTACACACAGGAAGCAGCAAAAGAAGATAATAGAATAGTCACTGTACTAAAAAGAATAGGTCAATTTCAGGAGGTAGCATATAAACAAAAACTAATATCGTAGGAATGATCTTGCACTGAAGATACCGGTTCCAGGAATTGACAAAATACCAACTGAGATGTTTCAACAAATGGATACAACACTGGATTTGCTCACTCATCGAAGTCAAGAAATTTGGAAGACAGCTACTTTGCAAACCCACAGGAAGAGATCTATACTTACACAATTCCAATGAAAAGTGATCCAACAGAATGTGGAGATTATCCAATAATATCATTAATATCACACACAAGCAAAATCTTGCTGAAGATATTTAACAAAGGATTACAGCAGTACATGGACAGAGAACGGCCACAGAATCAAGTCAGATTTAAAATAGGATGTGGAACATGGTTTATCATTGCTGATGTCAGATGGATCTTAACCGAAAGCAGAGAATACCAGAAAGGTGTTTGTGTTTTATGGACTATGCAAAGGCACTCAACTATGTGGATCATAACAAATTATAGATAATATTACACAGAATGGGAATTCCAGAACGCTTCATTGCTCTCACACAAAAGCTGTAAATGTATACCAAGAGGTAATAGTTCAAGCAGAAAAATAATACTACATAGTTTAAAATCATGAAAGGTGTGCATCAGGCTTGCATT
Source organism: Chrysochloris asiatica (assembly GCF_000296735.1). NCBI lineage: Eukaryota > Metazoa > Chordata > Mammalia > Afrosoricida > Chrysochloridae > Chrysochloris > Chrysochloris asiatica. Next base: position 4,241,891 of record NW_006408598.1, read on the forward strand.
TATTCAATCTGTACTAAGCACAGAATCCAAGAAGCTGTTGTTGTTGTTTTTGTGTGTGTGTTAAGTGCTGTCGAGTATAAAACGAGACATCAGGATTCTAAGAAGACACATTAACAACCTGCAATGTACAGATGTCACAACTATGCAAAGAAGACCTGAAACACTTACTGATGAAGACCAAAGACAATAACTTTCAACATGGATTCCACCTCAACATTAAAAAAATATAAAGATCCTCACAACTGGACCAATAAGCAACATCACGATAAATGAAGAAAAGATTAAGGTTATCAAGGATTTCATCTGACTTAGATCCATAATCCCCATGGAAGCAGCAGTTAGATCAAACAACGTGTTGCGCTTAGCAGATTTGCTGGAAAAGACCTCTAAGTACTAAATGCAAATATATCACTTTGAGGAATAAGGTGCACCTGATCCAATCCATGAGACTTTCAAGACTCATATATATGGAAAGCATGATAAAGAATAAAAACAAAGAAGTATTGATGCCTTTGAATTAAGGTTTCTGTGAATAATATCAAATATATCATGAACCACCAGAAAAACAAATCTGTCTTGGAAAAAGTACAGCCAGATTGTTCCTTAGAAGCCAGGATGATTAAACTTCGTCTCTCAGACGTCGAACATATTATCAGGAGGGGCCAATTCCTAAATAAGGACACCATGCTTGAATAAGTGGGAGGTCAGTGAAAAAGAAGATTTCCATGCGATTGACAGACACAGTGCAGCAGCAATGGGCTCAGGCGTAACCATTATGAGGTTGGCGCAGGACCAGGCAGTATTTCATTATGTATAAGCTATAAGTTGGTACCAACTCGACAGCACTTAACACCAACATGCAACTGGCATTTCAAATACTTCATGTTCGGTCACCCAAAGTGGACAGGTCTGAGGAAGTTTCAGACTAAGACAAAC
>NW_006408598.1:4246561-4277275 GCF_000296735.1 Chrysochloris asiatica
AAAAAAAAAAAAAAAAGAAAAGAAATATTGACAAATACTGGTAACTGGAATGTGAAAATTGAAAATAAAGGAAGGGTCAGTAATTAGGATATATGGCCTAGGTGATAGAAATGATGCTCTCATGATAGAAATTTTCAAGACCAGCAACTTATTCATTGCAAACACCTTTTTGAATAACATAATCGGTGCCTATACATAAGGCCTTCAGCAGATGATACACAGGAATTCGACTATAACTATGGAAAGAAATGATGAACTCCTATCATCAGCCAAAACAAGGTCAGGAAACAACTGTGAAACAGACCATCATTGTTCACATGCAAGTTCAGGTTAAAGCTAAAAAAATTCAAAACAAGTCCACAAGTGCCAAAAACTGACCTTGAGTACATACCACCTGAATTCAGAGACCATCTCAAGAACAGATTTGATGCATTGGACAATAATGATGGAAGTTGTCAGATGACATTAAACATGAAAAAAATTAAAGCAGCATTTAAAAGAAGGAAAGAAAGGATCAAAATGGATGTCAGAAGAAAACTAAAATTTGCTCTTGAAAGTAGAGAAGCTAAAACAACTGGGAGAAATGACATAACAGAGCTGAACAGAAAATTTCAAATGGCAGCTTAAGAAGATAAAGTATTATAATGAAATGTATAAAGACCTAGAGTTAGAAAATCAAAAGGGAAGAACATGCTGAGCATTTCTCAAACTGAAATAATTGAGTTAAAAAAAAATTTGAGTCTCGACCTAGACACTAAAAGATCCAAAGAACAAAATATTGAATGAAATAGAAAGCATCAAAAGATAGAGAAAATACATGCAGAATCTATGTACCAAAATGAACTGGTCGACATTCAACCATTTCAGGAGATGGCATATAATCAAGAACCGATGTCAATGAAGAATGAAATCCTAGCTGCACTGAAGGCATTAGCAAATCACAAGGCTACAGGAATTGATGGAATACCAATTGAAATGCTTCAAGCAACTAATGCAGTGCTGGAAGCACTCAAAAAAAACTCACTAAGAGAGCTAGCTGGTCAACTCATTGGAAGAGGTCCATATTTTGTCTGTTTCAGAGAAACATGACCCAATACAATGCAAAAACAATCTAACAATATCATTCATCACATGCAAGTAAAATTTTGCTGAAGATAATTAAAAAACGGTTACAGCAGTACATCAACAGGGAGTTAACAGAATTTCAAGCCAGATTCAGAAGAGAAAATTGAAATAGGGTATCATTGCTGAGTCAGATAAATCTTGAACGAAAGCAAATTAATACCAGAATATTTATTTGTGCTTTATTGACTATGCAAAGGTATTTAACTGTATGGATCATAAAAAAGTTACGGATAACATTGCAAAGAATGGAAATTGAGGAATCTGTACATAGAATTAAGAGGCAGTTGTTAGAACAGAACAAGGCGATACTGAATGGTTCAAAATCAGGAAAGGTGTGGATTGGATTTGTATTCTTTCACCATTATTTATTAAATCTGTATGCTGAGCAAACAATCCAAGTAGTTGGACTATATGAAGAACATGCCATCAGGATTAGAGGAAGGCTCAGTAACAACCTGAGATATGCAGATGATACAACCTTGTTTATTGAAACCCAAGAGGACTTGAAACACTTAATGAAGAAGATCAAAGCCTTCAGTATGGATTGTACCACAACGAAAACAAAAATCCTCACCACTGGACCAATAAACGGAGAAAAGATTGAAGTTGTCAAAAGACTTCTTTTTTCTTGGAACCAATCAACAATCATGGAAGCAGCAGTCAAGAAATCAAATGACCAAATCTGCTGCAGGAGACCTTTTTAAAGTGCTAAAGCCCAAAAATGTCACTTTGAGAACTAAGGTGCACCTGATCTAAGCCATGGTATTTTGAATCAACTTACATGCATGTGAAAGTTGTACAATGAATAAGGCCAATGCATTTAAATCATGGTGTTGTTGAAGAATATTCAAAGTACTATATGGGCTGACAGAAGACCAAACAAATCTGTCTTAGAAGTTCAGCCAGAATGTTCTTGCATCATGGACATGTCAGGAAGGATGAAACTCTGGAGAAGGACATCATGTCTGGTGAAGTTGAGGGTCAGTGAAAAGGACAAAGACAGTGAGATGGCTGACACAATGGCAGCAAAAATGTGCTCAAACATAATAACTGTTTAGAAGGCACAGGACTAGGCATTGTTTCATTTAGGTGCTAAAAAGTTCCCTATGGCTTGGAACTGATTTGATGACGAGCTCTGGTAGCATAGTCGTTATGAACCAGGCTGTGAACCATAAGGTCAGCAGTTCGAAACTACCAGCTCTTCTGCGGGAAAAAGATGGGGCTTTCTGCTCCCATAAAGGTTTACAGCCTCGGAAACCCAGTACAGGGTCGCTATGAGTCAGAACCGACTCCACGGCACATAACAACAACAATAAAGACATATTAAATTATCTCATAGACTTTTCTGGTTTCTCACAAGTCTTTATGGTACATGTTTCTCACAAAGTTGCATGTTTTTGTTTTCAAATGTAATTTGAAAGGATCAATCCCCTAAAAGGAATTGATGTAAAAGAAATCAGCTTTTAAATATATAATTATTCATTAATCAAAACAAAAAGTATGCCTTCATTTTGAAAGTTTTCTATATTGTTGCTACACAAAGTTAAAAATAAAGTATATAATCCTTAAAGTAGTTTTTAACACATACTCTCCTTTTGTACCACTTAACCTGGCTACCGCCAACACCTTAAAAGGTATTCAGCAAGTAAAGGTAATCAATATTTATGTGCAAGTAATCTAATATATAACTTCATTTTATTATGTTCTATACACAAGGTTGGAAGTTCAAACCCTGCACAAGGTCGCTATGACTCACCAGCAGTTGACAACAACAACATAAACTAGGAATCCTGGTGCAGTGCTGTAGGATAAGCACTGGACTACTAAATGCAAAGTCCATGCTTCAAACCCACCAGCCACTCTTTGAAAACCCTGATACAGGGTCACTGAATCAGAACTGACTAAACAGCACGTATTTGACAAAGAGTGAGTTTTTGTTATTGTTTTTACTGGTTATCTTGAGACTAAAGGCTTTTTATAGAGGCAGAGCAGATAAAGGTAAAGCCTGTTAGTAAAACTGCTGTCCACTGGACATTTAAATAATCAAGTAAATGGAAAACAAAAATAACTAGGGTCTGGATAAAAAGGAATTATAGTCCCTGGCCCCACAAAAATATTCAGTAGAGGCAGCAGAGAGATGTCCAAGTTATTCTCAAACATTCTTCAAAGACTCATCTATAGAAGCAAGTATATTCATTAGTTTGTTGGGAATGTGACTGGGTTAACCACTTCATTTCTTCCTCACAAACACATTTAGTTCAACTGCTTGGCAACTTCTTGATTGAGAACCTCTTGTCATGGATATGAATGTTAGTTATAAAAATTATAAAAATAAGTAGGGAAACTATATTTGAAAAATATTCTCAGTATTAGTTTTGCTAGAACATATATTCTGAAAAATAGAACACGAAGTGCTGAGCAAAGAGTCGCAGGTAAACAAATGAAAATGGCTTTGAAAGCAATGCTAATCTGAATGAGAAATTCCAAGAGTAAGAGGTCCTCTATTGAAGCATCTCAAAGGCGCTCATACCAGGCTCTGATAAACACTTAGAATAACCTCAGGTTTTCAGAGCCACTTGTTAATTTCAGCCTCTAAATTTTATACTGTTTAATTCCTTAGCAATGCTTTCCACCTTCCTGTTTTCTCTCAAGTCTAAGCCTATGGTAGTCACAGGCAAGCCCCATAGTCAACTGAGAAAGAAGTGTCATTTCAGTTACATGTTCACCTATGATCCCCAACAATGGAGGCAGATCATTCACAATTGTCTTTATATACTGAAAAAAACATATGAATTCAGTTTTAATAGTAACAGAAAAGAGATGATAGTAAAAGAGTATTTTACAATTTTAGGTTGTGTCTGTGAATCTGATGAGCATTTCTTACATTCTTTGGCAAAATTCCATAAATCCTTTGAGCAAGTATGCTGTAGAAACTTAACCCAAGTAGATGAATTGGGTAAAAGCAAATATACAAATAGCCCCCAGGTGACAAACAATCAACTTACATACAAAGCAAACCAACCCACATAAACCCTATTATATTAAAAATCTGACATACATACAATGGTTCATAATAACTAATACATCAAAGCATTGTTATTATATAAAAATTATATTAAAAACTCTCATAATTTTAAAAAATGTTTTGTTAATGTTACTAGTTAAGTGTATCTGAGTGAATTACATACCTAAGACAAACGAACAAACTATGTTATAAATATGAACTGTACCTAGAGATTTGATGTAAAAACAGATTTAGGAATAGAACTTGTTGGTAATTGTAATCTGGGGACTGTCTGTACAGGAGTTTCACAATAAACTCCAGTAGAAAAGTAACAGAAAGCTGCAGAGACCAGATGTAGCTATGTGCATGAGTGTATAATTATGAGTAAGTGAGACATCCCTACTTGAGATGGAGAAATATACAACAAGTTGAGCACATAAAAATTATATTCAAAATTCTCACTTTAATTAATTCCTAGATTAAAGCTATTATAGCATAGCAGGAACGAGCAGCACTGGTCACTCAGTATTAACACCCCTTAGGATAACAAGATCCAGAGACTTGGAGCTGCTATTGCATCAGAACATCAGCAAACCAAGAATTCCAACACAGGAATATGTTGTTGTTGTTGTTGTTGTTAAGTGCCGTCGAGTCGGATCTGACCCATAGCGACCTAATCCAGGGTTTCCAAAGAGCAACTGGTGAGCTTGAACCGCTGACCTTGCAGTTCAAATGGTTTTGCAGTCTGGCGCATTAACCCACAGCGCCACATCAGTACTCCAATACAGGAATATAAATGCATCCATATACTCTCTCTCTCTCTCTCTCTCTCATTAACTTAACAGTCAGGCTTTGAGCAATGCAATGATTAACATATTCATTGTTCTCTTATGCTTTTGCCTCAAATTTTTACTTCTTTAGGGTTCAAAGGTATCTGAATACTTAGCAAACAAATGCTCCTGTGAAACCATCTATATAAAATGTAGTGGTACCAGAAGTGTAAGAATTAATTTATCACTATTTCAAAGGAGCTATAAAAATGCTAAGAAAAACAAATCTATGAAGCCGTTTTATTTTTTATTTGTATTTAACATGATTATACACATTCATGTGTCTAACAAGATTTGCACTGTTACATTAAAAATACAGTACAATAACATTCAACATGAGGTACTTCATATTTATATTTTTTTCCTTCATAAATAATGTTGTAAGCTACTAAATTCAAGCACCCTGATGCACAAGTGGCTACAGTGTCCTGAAATTAGCTGAGCTTATATAAACACCTTAAAAAACAAAACAAAACAAAAAAACCAAAAAGACAGTTCAGTGCAATTATATAGAAATTAGACCATTTACTTAAATACTATTATAAGATATGCTCAAAGAATGTTACAATAGAATTGCTAACCTAGTTTCCCTTTATCCCCAGAATTAACAATGACAAAGACTGCCAGATACATTGAGAAAAGAATCTGCGGCATATTCTGTTTAATAAAGTTGTGTTTATAGCCTAGAGTTGCCTGCCTTGTCAGAACAATAGTTTCTAGTTTTAAAAGCTACAAAGTCAGAGAGTACTAAAGAAAATAAAGCAAGCATATCAGGCTTCATTCCATTTTGTTGAAAATACAGAAGCGAGAATAGGGTTTAAAATATAAAATTTCTTATTTAAATACAATTTTTCAAATTTAATCCACAGTTTTTGGGCACCAGCCAGTCAGAAACTGGCTGTGCTCCCTTCTTTTGTTTCTAAGTAATGGTAAATAGCATGAACAACATGAAGTTCTTGGCCCAGCTAAGAGTACAGGATCTCATTCTGACTTCATCAACTAGCTCCCTTACCACATATGGAGGGCAGGCTAGCTAACAGGAGCAATGTCCAGAGGGTTTGGTATAGGATGAACATCTTCAAGCTAAGGTTATCACATCCCCTTTAAGAATGTGACACGATGAAATTGATGCTAAATAATATATCCTCTCCACTGGCTTAAAAACGAGTGCCTTCTAATCAGATACACAGTCTGCCAATCAGCATGGTAGCCATACATCACTGAAATGTTTAACCATAATTTCAAAAACAAAATCTCCTGTAGAAATATTTTTTAGAAGTTGAAAATAGACCTTTATTTCACCCATGCTTTGCCAAAACTACTATCTGTAATCTGCCATATAGGAAAAAATTGTTCGGTCATTTTGGACAGTTATTCTGGGCGTATTCATCTATAATTACCAGTAACAGCTTTTGATCATCTATGCTAACAGACCTAGATAATGGCAAAGGTGATTAGAGAATTTCCCATAATCCAGTGTTCTCCTCCATCAGGGAAGCTGGCGGAAGGCCCACGTCTACAGGGGAAGAAGTGGTCCAGAAGGACAGTGACTGGCAGTCACTTGTGGGGGCCAGCAGGGGACCATTTCTGTCCTACTTCTCACTAAGAGGAGACAATTCCTGAGTCTGCAAACGCACTTGTGTGCACATGCATGCGCACATACACACACACACACCCCGGGACTAACCCCTGGCTCCAGACAAGCCAGCTTCAGGCTTGTAGGGCAGGAGAAGGAGGCGGCCAGAGGCCACACTCTGGGTGGTGGGGCAAGCGCTCTCAGGATCACACTGAGCAGAAAAGCTGCCCAGAAACACATGGATACTTCAACTGGCAGAGAACACACTGGACACTGCCAGGGATACGGCACAGAACCATCACAAGCCATCAGCGAAGGAGAAAAGTTTTGAAGAGCATTTCCCTCTTTTGTTTACATTACTCAAGGACAGATAAGAGAGTGGGATGTGATGGGAATACATGGAATATTATGTATAAGCTAGGGTGTCGCTCCAGACCATTTTTTGAAACCCTACAGAAAAATATCGGCACTTTAAGATGGCCAAAGACCAGATTCTAGCAGTTCAGGCGCAGGAAGAATTCTAATTAACTAGGAAGACAGTAGGTAGTCAAAGTAGATCAGGTAAAATATATTTCAGACTGAAAACACACACACACACACAATCAACGAACAAAAGTGTCTTCTTATATGAACACGTAATGCTACAAAACGAATTGCTATTCTCTTTGTGTAAAGAATTGTTTGGTCCTCTTTTAATGGGGAGAACAGGAATTTTACACTGAAAGAGAAAGAGCTAATAGTGGACACTGGAAACTAAGTGGGGAAAATAATTGGACTTTTCCAAAGTGTACATTCTAATGTGCCATTAATTTAAATATTTGCATATATGGACCTTTGTTAGGCTTCTTTTCTAAACTGTTTCAATTAATACATTTGTAACTTTTTTCGATTGACAATGAAATTTTATTGAAGTAATTGTACTTCAATATTTTGTCTTCTAAGCTAAGAGAATATAAAACTGCTTGTAGCAGAAGTCATGGCCTAAAGAAACACTCTATTTCTGATTTTCCTTTTTCTATTTTACAATGACACTTTGTAGTGTTTATTTTTTTTCTATTTTATACTGATGCGTTGTAGTGTTTAATATATAACATATATTTAGGATTAAAAAAAAAAGGCAAAGTCTAGAAGCAAAGAATTTTAAAGGACTGAAATAAAAGCTAAACATGGCTACTGTTGAATTTTCTAATTATGAAGTATAACTTTTCAAAATTGTACACTTTAGTTTACCTCTTTTGGGGAGAAGAAGAGTCATGTTCAGAGTAACTCTTGTCATTGTTATTGTAGACTTTTTTTTTTTTTTTTTTACCCATCAAAACAAAGCCCAAAAGGTAAATTGAGGTGATTCCAAACATTTCTTAAAAAGGACAAAACTGGGAGGTCAGGAGTCTAGTTGGAAGAGCACAAAGTCTCTCTAGGGGTATAGACACACTCTAAAAATAAGAGTTTGGTTCTTTGAAGCATATAGTTAAAAGCTGAATGCTGCATTTCTGCCTGTACACAATGAGAAAGTTAAAAGAAATTAGAAACTGCCTACAGCTTCATTCATAGCACATCACCTGCACTGATCTGCAGATGAGCTAAGCATCAGCAAGCTGGAACCAGATGTGCACCTCACAACAGTTGACACGGCTTGGGGAAATGAGATTTCAAGCATAGAATATAAGTTCAGGGATCTGTCCTCCCTGGACCCCAGTGCCATTAGTGCTATCTGAGGAGCACTGGAACTGCACGGTCACTTTGCCACACTGAACCTCCGTCATGCCTTCCTGTCCAAAGTAGCTGAGTTCGTTGCCATCAAGAATCACGCTGGCTGTGTAAAAAGTGTCTGGCTCAATCTGCACCGGGTACTCAAACCACACGGGAAAGGTATTGCTGGAGCCATCTGAGAAGTACTTGCTCAAGTTCTGCCCCAGGACAACACCCTGCCGCTTGAGTTCAATCTTGGCACTGTATTCTGCAGAGCCACAGCTGGAGCCATACAGACCAAAGCCAGCGATGAACACTCTTTTATCGACTGCAAACTGGATGCTGTCGCAACGTCCCCGATAGCGCCACTGGTTGCTCCGATAGGCACAAGATTGGAAGCGGTGACAACGCTGGGGGACAAGCCCCTTACGGGCTTTACTCACAAACTGCAACTCCGGTTTTTTGGCAGCGGTGTACCAGAGGAAGATGTCATTGGTCTCATTGAGAGTCAAAACTCCAGACTGTGCAGCACCATTTGCAAAATCATCAAGGGCCATGGTAGGTATTCGGATCAAGTAAAGTGCCTTTCCAAGGACCTTACGTTTGTTTTCGATGCTTGAGGCTAGATCTTGTCGCTGGCATTCTACTTCAGCCCAGTTGAGAGCTGCCTCAAAAACCACAATTTCTTTGGCATTGAGAGTTTCCCTGCGGAGGATACTTTCTAGTGTCTGGAAGTCAATATCGCAGAAACCCTCAGACTTTAGAGCTAATTCTGCCTGGGCGTCGATCACCTCCCAGCAACGCTGGGTCAGGTCCGGCTCCTCGAACAAGCAGCTCTGAGAGAGAAGCACGCAGGCGTTCTTGGCACTCAGGCTAGTTTCCAGGAAATTAACGCAGGCTCTGGCTAGGTGAGGGACAATGTACTTTTTGGCAGCATAGAGAGTGGCCAGCACTGTGTCAGCAGCCAAGTCAATTTCATCACAATAGATATACCTGAAAGGAAGCGCACAGCATGTAAGTGGAACTCTCATAAAACGAGAGCATACAGCACGAAAGATGAAACTACTTTCAAGTTCGCTCCAAGAAAATGATCTTATGTGACAGTTATTATGAAAAATGCCGAGAAATGAAGGAAACATCTAAAAGATATTAATAAATTATTAATATTTACACTCAGTCATAAGATTGTACAATTAAAGAGTAGCTTTTTTGTTACTATTCTTGACTCCATTTTATAAACTGCATTTGGTATGTTCTCAACAAGAGTAGGAAATTAGGAAAAAACAGCAAAATTCTGTAACCTATATTTCATGAAAGAATAGTCCCCCTATGGCCTAGTAGCAATACTCATAGTTTATTTTATAATCTTTCTGCACATTCAGATAGAAATAAATGCCTTGATGCTTTTAACTAAGTGCAACTTGGTTTTTTCCTAAGCATATTAGCAAGGCCTGATAGTAAAGACTGCATTTTTCAAGCGGTTTCAAGTTCAATGAATTCCCAAATATGAATCCTAATTAACTTTTGAAAGAATTCAAAAGAAACTTTGTATCTGGCTTTTTAATTTTTTTTTAAGTTTACCTTTCTCAATACATTCCTTATGCTTTAAGAGTTAGAGAAGACTTAATTTCCAGATTATTTAATTAAGACACAAAACCTTAATTATGCACTATTTTCTATGCTGCTGTGAACTGTCCCTATTTGCAGAGAAGGAACACTTCTCTGATTTGGGGGGCTGTGGCTAACTCCCAAAATGTTATATGAAATTACAAATCACCTGCTCCCATTAGATTTCTATGACTGACATAAGAGGCAGTAAAAACTATGTATGAAGAAAGACAAAATCCTAGGTGACACTTCATTTTTCTAGCTAAAGTATAGACAGAAATTTGCTCTGAAACTCTTCTCTTGCTATTATATTTCACTTTAGTGACACACATACAACTTAACAAGTCAGCAATGCCTTCTGTATGAAAGGACAACACTACATAGGAAAGCAATGAGAAATGTTCCGCAATTACAACCGGAACCTGCATGTTTGCTGCCAGGAAACCCTTTCTCATCTCCTACAGGCTGAGGCAGCTCCCACTGGCTGGGCTACTAGACAAGGTTCCTGAAGCTTTGTGATGCTGACACAAGTGTCAGCACGGTCAGCACACACGGGGAGGGCTATGGAACACTGCCAACACGTTGGAGTTCTCACTCTAGCCATCAAGTAAGACTGCTGTGGTTGTGTGCTATCAAGCCGGTTCCCACTCACAGTGGTCCTGTATAGGGTTTCTGAGGCGTGGCCGGTAGGTTTGATCCTCTGACTTTTAGGTTCAAACTGACCTTGCGGCTCAGTGCATTATCTGCACTGCAGCGCCACACTAGGATTCCATCAAGTGAGCAACCCTCCCTTTTTCTCAATACCTTCTTTCTGGGAATACTGACTACTCCTGGACAATGCTGCAGTGACGACAATCTAGCCACCGCTACTCCAGATGACAGCACAGTACTGACCTTTCTGAGTTTTACTACTTTACATGAACTGAATGCAAAATTTTTAAAAAGTTGCAACAATCTATATTCTAGACAATACATTGGTGAGACAAGATACTTTTATTAAATGATGACCCCCAGGGACCTAGATGAAATAGAATTCTTCATAACTCTTGCTCCCACTTCCTAATTATGAATATATCTGGAACAATATAACACTTGACTTGACTGCAGTAAAGCCAAAATGCTACACAAGGGCAAGTATTCTCCTTAACAACAGACAACACTGTTAAATACAAAGCTGTGGCTCCAATGGAAAAAAACCAAAGCACTCACATGTAAAATGGTCTTGAGTACATACATTTCTACACGATTACAAAGTGTTGGTTGGATTAAAAGTGTGCTTTAGGTTATATTTGGATACGTTCTATGCTCACTTGTCTGTAATTTCTCTATGTCCCACGGGTAGGGTCACAACGTGACCTTTGGGTTAGCAGTGGAGCAGATAACCATTGCATTACGCTACCAGGGCTCCACTGTGAAAGCTCCAGTCAGAAGCAATTAGACTTCAGAACTGTAATATAAATAAAAAATTGCAAACACTAACATTCTAAAACTAATTATAATGCTTTTTCTTTTTTGCGTAGGCAGCTGACAACACATATCAACATTTAACTCTTTGTAGGATTACTGCCCAGTTTGTTGACCCTTGAATATGTTTTTATCAATAAGCACTGCATTGAGGTAGCAAACTGCAATCCCTACAACAGCATATAACCTTGAACTCTGATATACGCTGATGTAGTAGAATTAAGGATTAAGAAAAACCGTTGAACACACTTAGAATAATCATTGGGTTAATCATATTGTAGATTATCATATTACACACAGCACCAGTACTTGGTAAAACAGCCAATCCTATTCAGCTAGGTAACATTTATTAGATTCTGAAAAAGGTATATAATATTATTTTTAAAATAAATGCTTAACATATCTTACAACTTTGCATTTTGTATATACAATTAAAGTTATTCTACAGAAATCCATATAAACAAGAAAACTATTCCTATCTCTCAAAAATTTATCCTGTACTATCAAATGTAAATGCTTCTTATCCTTGAGAAGGAATATCTGATTCCATTTAAGAGTGCGCATATTGAAGAAAAAAAAGAGAAGAGTATGCATATGTGTGTACAAGTATCAGATTATGTCAGTAGGTAAGTTTTGCATTTGTTGACAAGAGCCCTTATAAAACTGAGAAATATCCTAACTGGTGCTATTTAAATAAGGCATATAATTCATAGTATTGTGAAGCAAAAAATACAATTATTTAAGGACTTTTTCACAACGCTTTCAGAGAGAACATGATTAAACAATGTTTAGTTTAATTAAACAATGTTTATATCAGAAAGTTATCTTTAATTATGTCATTAAAAATCAAATCACTATTCATGCCACTTGTCCCCAAATCCCATGCCAAGGTGTGATTATACAAGCCTGCATCATTCCATATGCTTTCACTGAAAGATGCACAGTAATTTTCTCCAAAAACATTTATAAGGTAAGCAGCACCCTCTTTCTTCATCAGTGTTTGCCATTTCTGTTACACAGAACTCCTATTTAGCTGTGAGTCCCACAGAGTACAAATACAGCATAAACAAACTCTTTCCAAACATATGAGTGATGCTTACTTCAGCATAGCGAGAAAAGCAGCAGGTTCGACATCTGGTATACGGATTTCATCTTTGTCCTCAGCAAGTTCTCCGTAAAACATTGCATGGAACACAGAGCTCCCAACAGCTAAAACATACTGTGAAGAGAAGGAAATCTTATTTCATGCACTAAATTGAATGCATTTTCAGCAAATCAATCCAGAAAAACAACTCTATGCAATACTAAACCTGCTCTTTTGAAAAAGCTAAGATTCGGCATATCTCACTGTGGAAGCCTAAGATATTCAAGCAGTCTCTAGGCTGCTAAATATTTCATGGCTTTAAAGGATTAACGTACAACTGCCCTCGTTATAAAAATTAAAAAAAAAAAACCAACAACAGCTTACCTGACTGATCTCTTACAAAAGGGTAAACAGATAGATGACTTTGCTAGCCTATCACAACTTCCAGAGATCTTATCCTATGACTGCAGAGTGAAGAGGGCATGGTTTTGTGTAGGAAATAAAGCAGGGTAGAAGGAGACAAAGAAAAAAAATTGAGCGTGGCCAAAACCCTCTGAATAGGCTTGGCTTTCTGTGACCGGGCGACACACGCACTGCCTGCCATCAGCAAGCTGCTCACCCCAAGTTCCAGGCTCACAAAAAGGGTCTCTCTTTGTAAGCCTTAAGTCTGAAGCAGTAATGCAGCTGTTGCTTACTTTGTGTCCTGGCAACCGCTGAGTCCCACCTGGTGGCCCAACCACAAAATGTACATCTGCCATCAAATCATTATTGAACATCACCGCATTTCTATAAACAGAGGCAATTCATTAATTCACAGCAGTCAGCATTTTACATGCCCCCTCTCCCACAGAGAAAACCCACAACAGATCTGAAAACTAAGCAACAGTTTAATGACTTCAGGGCAAAACAAGAAAAGGTTCTAACTAAACAACTGCGTCTGTAATCACTGCAAGCAAACAGAAGAAGTTAAAGTTTTTAAAAAAAGAAGACGAAGAAGGAAAAAGAAACGAAAGTTTTCTAAACTTTTCACAAGGGCAAAGAAGAGATTTCTACCTTCCATGGGCCAGACACAATCCTGTCAGTTAAATGTTACAGATTGCAAAAGCATTTTTATCTAAGAGGAAAACAGCTGTACTGTCTTGGAAAAGATACAAGGCAGTTTTCCATTACCAATAAAGCTCTGGGAAAAGAGGAAACACAGATTTGTATTAAAAATACATTACAAGTTGTGCAAAAGCAGAAACTTCAACACAGGAAAACTTTTAAAGTGAATATGCTGGCCAGCCACTTACCTTTCTCTAATGGTAGGATACAGACCCTGCCAGTTTGGGGCTGGAATAAGGTTGTTGTTGCTGAGGTTCTGCTGGTGGTACTGCTGGACAGTGGTGGTGCTGGAGCTGGCTGATTTTTTACGGGGGAATATATCAGCAGCCATCTTCTTCTTCTTCTTAGTCTTTAAGGTAATAATTTCATAGCAAACTGGGGGTAACTTGCTGCTGCTGCTGCCGCCAGTTGTAGTATTTGCTTTCTTTGAGCTTTTCTTGGACCTGTTCTTTACCGTCTCTGGAAGCATCAAGAAGAAGGTAAGACATTTCATGTTCTTTTCCTTGTCATCTACCATGAGTACAGTATGTTGCTCTCTATAGCTAGATATCCCAAATTGGTGCAAACATTAAGGAAAAGAGGCGAGCATGAGTTAAGATATTAACAGAAACCAACAAGCTGATGTTTTGCTTCTTTTCTCAGCCAGGCAAGGTGACCTTTTCACTATGTTGGAAAAAAAAAAAACAAAAAAAACTGGCTTTAAGTTTTATCTAGTACTTGATCTGTTAAATACATCCCCATCATGATTCCTGTTTGTCTTATTTGTTCATAAAAATCACCCAGTTTTCTAGATCACCTGGAAATGCTACACTGAGCAAAAATGACAGGCACAGAACCGCAGCACTTGTTTTTTGAATTAGGTTAGCAAGATGTTGCTGGAGCCGCGCGAGTCTGCTCAGCCGGCTGAAGTTGTGTGGTGAATGGATCGGAGGAGAGTAGGTGTTACAGCCCTGCAGATGGAGTCAGACAGCCAGTGCTCTGAGCCAATCGCTGAAATCACTGATCATGATTGGACCAAGCAAAACAGTGACACCTATTGTAACGTGCATAGTTCTGATATTAAAGGAACAGCAGTTACACTCTTGCCTACTGTATATTTAAATAAGATAAACAACATATGAAACATATTTAAGAACAGGAAGAGTTCATGCACACAGATTTCTCTTCAGTAACCATACATTTTTATTTCTCCAGTGAAAAAGGCAGGATCAATTAACAAAAGGTAGCTATTCTGTATTCCCAGTAAAATTTTTTCAACGGCAGCATTTAGTTCCAAATGTTTCGACCGAATACTCCAGTCTAAAGGCTAAAAGGGATTTATTAAGCAAAACCAGACTAAACACATTTATTACAGATTAAAAGGGGGGTGTTATTTTTCTTTTCTTTTTTCCTAATCTCTTTGAATGCACGTTATATTCTAGTGCAAAATGGGAGATATGAGGTCATGCTTTCAGCTCACCTCCCAATGTTTTCTAGTCCTATAATGATCTTTGACAGGAGTCCCAAATCGCAAAATACTGCTAATTAGACTAGCATTTATAACAGTATGCTGAGCTGCACTGAAACAGAAGATAAATTGTAGATGTAAGAATAAGACTCAAATGAGAAAAAACTGGTAATCAGTGTTAGAAGGTTTAATTCACGACAAATAAGTCAGACGGTGCTGTTCAAGATTTCCAAATCCACCTTAAGTGTTACGGTTGCATTTAGCTCAATTGTAAATTTAAAGACTATAATCTACAATTTATAATGTAAACCTATTCAAAGTGATACATGTTCTGATGCTGCCTGGTTAAAATGTAAACAGGTTCTTCTTTGTTTTGAATCAGAAGAATATAAAGTACTATATGTTCTCATAGATGTGAATCCTCCAACAGTGTATTTCTAAGTTTGGTGAGTAAGAAAAAACAAAACCACCTGTGATTCGCTCCCCACATATTTATTTGTAAAGAGGGACTAAAGAAGAGATGTAATCTGCCCCTTCTCTATTGGGATTACTCTCATTTGTTCAATGCACAGCAGCCATTTGCTCCCCTCCAATCTAATTCACCCCCATGACCACAACCCTGTTTGTTGCACAACACACATCTGGTTAATGAGCGCCTGACAGTGAGGGCTCTATTGTGATTACTATAAACAGGAGCTGCTATTGTGATTACTATAAGGAATAATATACTTAGGATAACATGCCAGAAATCAACTTATGTCACTAAATTGAACCAAGGCCTACCTTCTTTATTGTCATTGTTAAGTTTTCCTTAAGCTATCTGCAAAGCCACTGGAAGATGAACCATAAGAGAACCATCTGTGGCATAAGGTTGTCCATCCCCAGTTTAGATGGATCCTGAAGTGCTGCTATTTATTACAATTATTTTATTCTTACTCTCAGGGCTACTATACACATACATATCTAGAACGGCAAATTGTCTTCATACGCACTAAAACACAGTGTTAGAGAAAGAAATCTAAAACTATTTTTAAAAAGAACATGAAGAAGCAGCTCCCCAAGTCTCAGAATTTCTCTTCTGCTCAAATGCTACTGAACTTCCTAGCTGCTTCCCTCTTAGGAAAACCCACATTAGGAAGGCCCTCAGGGCTGGGAGAAATCCCTCACATATTTCTAACAACCCTAGTTATCTGGCTTTTCAGGTTAGAAGCAATCAGTTGGAAAGGTAGTGAGCCACTTGAGAGAAATATACAGACAACTAGATAGGGACAAAATGGAAAAATCATAAAGATGACACAAGAACTTAGAAGTGTTTTTAATCATTTTGTATAGAACTCAACGCCCCTCACGAAGGTAGCTTCCAAAAACATGGTTCTTACACTACGGACTTAAAAGAAAAGAAAGCACCTATAATAGTTTTAGTTTAAGGGAAGAATTACCTATTTTAGAAAATATTCTTTAAGACACTAAACATTTCAGGTATGTGAAAAAATTAAGTTTTGTAAACATGCTTGAAACTACTAGGTAATTGAAGCTGAGCTAAATCTGAATCACCTAGAACAATACTGCAAAGGGCATTATTACCCTCCTGTGTGTGTGTAGGGGGAGGGGTGGTGACTGATGACTGTCACAATTTTAAAAATATGCTCTTCTCTATAACAAGAAATCCTATTTTTAAAATAAGAATGACTATTTTATTCTTGTATTCAATTTGAAAAAAACATGAAAATTTTAATACAATCAAGACAATTTGAGAGCTACCTTTTCTTATGATAGTAACTGTTGTTAAGTGCCATTGGATCGGTTCTGACTCACAGCAACCCTGTATAGGGTTTCCAAGGAGTGGCTGGTGGGTTTGAACCACCAACCTTGCCATCTTATATATTATCCTGCAGCACCACAATGTTGTTGTTGCTGTTACGTGCTGTCAAGTTGATTCCTATCCATGGCGATCCTGTATAGAGTTTCCAAGGAGCCACTGGTGAGCTTGAACCGCCAACCTTACAGTTCAAATAGCTTTGTAGTCTGGCACATTAACTCACAGTGCCACGCCAGGACTCATCATCATAATAATAAGCAGATTTAATGTCAGGTCCTTGCTACTTGATGTGTGGAGTCCTGGTGTGGCACTGTGGGCAAATGCAATGGATTGAAAAGTCAGTTTGATCCCCAAGATCACTGGTTCAAGTTGACCAGATGCTTCTTGGAAACCCTACACAGGGTCACTATGGGTCGGAACCAACTCGACGGCACTTAACAACAACTCAAAGTGTGGTGCTATAGGATCAGCACTGAACTATGAACCACAAGGTCAGCAGTTCAAACCCACCAGCGTCTCTTTGTATATCCTCTATAATGTGAGTCCAAATCAACTCAAAGGTACTTAACACCAACAACTCAAAGTGTGGGTCATGGATCAGCAACATCTAGGAGTCTATTAGAAATGCAGAATGTCAGTCTGCCCAGTTCCACATGCTGGATCAGAATTTGCATTTTAAGAATAGCCTCCAGACAATTTAAGTTTGTGAAAACCTAGTACAGATAACTTATGAATTTCACAGTGTTCTTCCCAGTGATCTAGTATTAATATCTGGTATCATAATTTCACACAATTATCAAGACAATGAACAAATAATTCAAAATAATTTAACTTAGTTTTAGATGTAAAACTTAAGCACTCCTTCATCTCTTGTTCTGAAATTCTTCTGACGTGGATGTTGTTGCTGTCACGTCAATTCAGACTCATGAAGACCCCACATATGACAGAGATGAACTACTCCTTCAAGTTTCCTTATCTGTAATGTGTAAGATCAGCACTGGAATCTGAAGCACAAGGTCGGCAGTTCAAATCCACCAGCTGCTACGTGGAAATCTTATACAGGGTCGCTAAGAGTCAGAAGTGACTCAAAGGCACTTAACAACATTGTTAATGAAAGCAGACCACCAAGCCTTTTCTTCCAGGGTATCTATATTGGAGGATTCAAACTGTCAAATTCTAGGATTTAGATGGGTAGGCAGCCAACTGAGGGCCCCCGAAGGATCTGTCTACTCTCTGAGAAAGACACTCAAGTGCAGACTATCTTAAAAGATTATGAAAGAGTAAGAGATTACAAAATAGAAGTATAAAGAAGATATATGACTTATTATTTTTAAATTATCTACTTCACCCTGGTAGCATAATGGTAACCTCAGCAGTTTTAAACTATCAGCCATTCCAAGGGATAAACATGAAACTTTCTGTTCCTGTCAAGATTGAGAGCCTCATGAAACCCTATGCAGGGTCCCTGTAAGTCGGAGCTAACTCCACAGCACACCATCACCACCACTTGATAATTCTATTTCAAAACTATAGCAATGTTGTTGATGTTAGATGTCATCAAGTTGGTTCTGCATAGTGACCCAACGCAAAACAGAACTATACACTGCTCAGCCCTGTGCCATCCTTATGTTTGAGTCAATTGTTGCTGCCACGCTGTCAATCCACCTTGTTGGGGTTCTTCCTCTTATTCACTGACATGCCCCTTTTCCAAGCATAATGTTCTTCTCCAGGGACTGGTCCCTCCTAACAACATGTATGAAGTATAAGAGACAAGTTTCTATACTGTCGCTGCTAAGAAGAAAACTGGAGTTCTGGTGTGGTGCTGTAGGATAAGCACTGGACTGCTAACTGGAAGGCTGGCAGTTCAAACCCATCAGGTGCTTCTTGGAAATCTTATACAGGATTGTTATAAGTTGCAACAGACGCAACGGTACTATCAACAAAAACAAGGAGCAAACCAGTCATACTTCTTTCAATAGAGTTGTTTTGCTTGTTCATCTGGCAGTCCATAGTACTTTCAATATTTCTCACCAACACCATAACTCAAATGCAACCATCGTCTTCTATGGTTTTCTTTATTCCTTATCCAATTTTCACATGCAAATGAACAAATGAAGCAACTGAAAATACCATGGCGTGGGGCAGAGGCACTTTAGCAATATGGGTAAGTATTATATACAAAATTGTATTATTATTTTTTCTGGAATGTGAAGTCACAGCTTTCATCTGTCTTTCAGATTAATCCCTGACCCAGAACACAATAAATGCTAAAGAAATAAACTACATACAAAACATATAGTATTTTGTTCTTCGCCTTCATTTTCATTAAATTAAGTCCAAATTTGGCTGGTGTTTCCCCCTTGAACTTTAATATAATGCTAAAATAAAACCTTATTTATCAAGTCTTTAACCCAGAAATGTCACCCACAGAGTTGAAAGATAATTTTTTTTTAAAAAGGTCAACATGTTAGCTACTTCTAGAATTTCTTTCCAACTAGGGTTCTGTCACTGTTTACACATCTCCTTAATTTCAGAACTGTTTCAAGACATGCTTAATGTACTCTAATGAGGTAGATGGGCCAAGCAGTCTATCAGTATTTTGTAAAGTATTCCCTAAATAAAATATTCTGATTATGTGATAGATTAGGAGGTACTGGGGATCCAATAGTAAACCAAACTTAAAAGGTTAGTTAATTATAATTTCAGATGATTTGATCACTACCAGGAAGCTGTTTCACCTTTACCTCCATTCATAGAATTTAAGCTGACTTAGATCATCCTTTACCGGGCTGGAAGGGTTGCCAGCCATTCTACTTCTATTTAGTACAATCTGCATATTCTATTTGAAAAGTTGGGTAAGTTTCAGATCTGAAAGGGACTTTACAAACCATTCCATGCAACTGTCTGTTGTTGTTGTTAAGTGTTATCGAGAAGGTTCTGACTCGTAATGACCGTTTATAGGGTTTCTGAGGAGTGGCTAGTGAGCTTGAACTGCCAACTTTGTGGTTCAAACCAACTTTGCATTCCAGTGCGTTAACCCACAGTGCCACACCAGGACTTTAGATAAAGCAAATGGGAGTCCAGAAGATGAGGGATCTGTGAAAGTTCACAGTTACTTGGGAATGTCTACACTACATGCATATTTATTTAGTATTGGTCCAGTTGTTTGTTCTACTTACTCCAACTTTCACCCACAGTATTATCTCTACACAATGCTCTATCTTCATGTTTCTAATCTATTTTAAAAGAAAAATCTATGTGTAGAAATTAGAGTTGAAAACCATTAAGATCTATCTATAGTCTGCATACCTGCAGAAGGCACACTGCAGGGAAGCTAGCTAGTGGGCATTTTCTGGAAAAGAACTAATAGGAAGGAACACAAAAGCATTAACAGAAGAAACTCACTTGATAAAAGGAAAGTTAGAAAACCAGGCATTCATGGCTAAAGTCCACTGATTCTATGTCAACAACTAAGGCCTATTTGTTGTTACAACACTGGTAACTCCTGCTTAACTTGCTATAATGCTCGACATCTTGTCTGGACTTGCTCATGGTTTACTACAAGACACCTGAGCAGCTACAGCACAGTGAGGTTAACTGAGGTTAAAATGGGATGGAAAGAAATATCCAATTCCAAAAAAATGTTGATAGAAAATAACAGGGAAGAAGAATTTAACCTGATAAGTCAGGATGGAATAATAGCGTTTTGTTTTGGGTTTTTTTTGCTTATTTTTCCCTTCTCTACTAACCCAGAGCTATGTTTGTGATTTGGGAGATAAAGAGATAAACGGCAAAGTGTTGGCAGTACCTAAAGACAACAGCAGCTGCTGGAAAATAGACTATATGCTTTCTAAATCTGGAAATAAATATGGAGTCAAGTATTGGCAGCTAGGTATAGGGAAGAAAGCAACAGCCAATAGCAAGTGACCTTAAGGTTAGTTACTTAGTATCTGTAAGCCTCATTTTCCTCATCTGCCAAATGGGATAATTACACCCAGCTCACCCCTCTCAGGTTTACTGTGAAGGTAAGATTACATGTTTGTGAAAGCACAGTAATAAAAGTGGAAAACACCTTACAAAGGTAAACCCTCAGTATTAAAGCAGGAAACATCATTTGTGAAACAATCTTCCAAAACATAAAATCCAAAGAAAGCAGACTCCCTAACCCCATACTATCTATCCCAGGCATCATCCCTTTGGAATGTTCTAGACCCACACACTGGCCAGGCAGGTCCCCAGGCTGCTGTGGATCTTGCAGGCAAGATTCACGCATCAAAATTCACGTTGTACGTTATCATCAGGTCCCCAACCCATGCCTAAATCCTACAGCTTTTTTCTGAAATCCTGTTTGTGGGTCACCACACTGAGACTAGAAACCTCCTTGAGGCCCCTTGCTTGCTGATATCCTGCTGTACCTACATGCTAAGACAGCTCACAGCTGCCAAGTCTGCCTAACCACCCAGCACTATGTTGTTGTTGTTAAGTGTCGTCGAGTTGATTCCGACCCATAGCGACCCTTTATAGGGTTTCCAAGGAGCAGCTGGTGAGCTTGAACCACCAACCTTGCAGTTCAAATGACTTTGCAGACTGACGCATTAGCCCATAGCGCCACAACAGCACTATCTACACACATAAGCAATTCAATTTCGTCTCTCTCAACAATGACCCTATTTGAATTCTAGCACCAAGACTCATATAACTAGCAGTTGGGGAAGCTGCACACAATGCACCCAACCCAACATAGAATGAGACAGGCAGTTCTTAAAAGGCAGGTACAATGATTTTTTTTTTTTTTTTAATTTAAATTCTATATGACATTTGGAGTCATAAAATGGCAGTGTAGGATAAGCACTGGACCACAAGGTTGGTTTGAAGCCCAAGGTCAGAGATTCAAGCTCATCAGCTGCTCCTCGGAAACACTCTAAATGGCAATGTTATGAGTTGGAAACCAACTCGATGGTACTTAACAACATAGGGCATTGAACACATTATTAACAGTACTGGCTTTTAAAAATACTGTGTCTGACGATGTACCTTGCATCGAAAGCCAACGCACTAAATCATCTGAATCCCAAATCATGCTCTGGTGGTGGTGGTGGTAGCGGCGTCTGTGTACCATAGAGCTGGTTCCGACTCATAGTGACCCTGTAAAAGGTTTCCACCACAGTTGTAATCTTTACAGGAGCAGAAAGCCTTATCTTTCTCCCTTGGAGCAGCTGGTAGATTCAAACTGCTGACCTGTGGTTAGCAGCTACCCTACCAGGGCTCCAAGATGATCTTGCAAAGGAGTATGTAAAATGTATCCCAATTTACGGCAGGATTCTATTCTGACGATGCCATTGTAAGTCAGTCAGTTGAAAACCTCATTCTTTTTTTAAGTTGTCATTATTGCATTTTATTATCAGTATCTTTATTTGCCTTTGAGGGTTGGAAACATTACATAAAAACATCTTCAAATGAACACTTAAGAAAGATAACATCAGCAAATTAAGAGCTACAACCATATAAGTAATTATTAACCATAGTTGTTGCTGTTAAGTGCTACTGACTCACAGTGACCCTGTGTATAGGATTTCTGAGGTGGTAAATTTTTGGAGGCACAGAAAGTCTCATTTTTCTCCTCTCAGGGTGGCTGGGGGGCTCAAACTGCCAAGCTTGTTCACAGTCCAGTGTTTGTCCTACACAGCCAATTACTAACCACTGTTGTTAAGCGCCATCAAGTAGGTTCCAATTCACAGCGACCCTGTTTAGGGTTTCCGAGGAGCAACTGGAGGGTTTGAACCGAAATTTTGCAGTTTAAACCAACCTTGTGGTCCAGTGCTTATCCTACAGCTCCACACCAGGACTCCCTACTAACCACAAGGACAGGTATAAGCAAAGGTCATCGTGAACAAGGGACTACCTATACCCCAGATAGCTATTTAAAGTTAAGACCACTATGAAATCTTTTGTCAAGTTTAACATACTTTGGTAAACCAGATAACCGATTGCTAACTTTTATGTACTCTGAATGATTTCACAGTAAATTACCTCATGGGTGAAAGTGCTGACTACGTGATCTCTTGCTTTTTCCAACTCCAAATTTCTGGTTACCTTTTCCAATTCTAACCTTCCAGGATTAAAAAATCTATATAATGTTTGACAGAAATAATTTATTTAACATAGTTTATATGTTAAACAGTATGATTATGAAAAATAGCCAATTAAAATTCTATGTGTATGTATGTATGTGTCATGCGAGGGGGCTTCAAGAAGTTCATAAAAAATTCTACTATCTTTTAATTCCACTTTTTCAAGAACTTTTTAAACTCCCATCATATTTTATCAATTGCATTATTTATTTTCTGTCACATTTAACATCCTTAAATTGGGTTGTGTCTGATCAAATCGATGACATCTCACAATTATAACTACCAAAGGTTTTTTTTTTTTTCTTTACTTGCTGTTGGTGGTTATGTACCGTGGAGTCGATTCCGCCTCAGAGCACTCCTGCATAGGGTTTCCAAGGCTGTAAACCTTTACAGGAGCAGAAAGCCTCATCTTTCTCCTTTGGAGCAGCCGGTAGTTTCAAACTGCTGATCTTCCAGTTAGTAGCTCAGTTTGTAATCTACTATGCTACCAAAGCTCCTTTTTCTTTTCTTAGTAGTTCATAAAATAATGGCATGTCTTAGAACTGCTGCCACCCACCTTGAAAAAAATTTTTGTTGTTGTTAAGTCAACTGTGATTCACAGCAACCCTATTCACCTTACAGTCAGTAAACTAAAGAACAAAACATACAATTCAACAGAAAGAATCTCTTCTTTAGGTTGGGTTAATTATTCCCTAACTAGGCAAGATGAAGCTCAGAATTCTAGCTGAACTATATTAGAATAATTGAGCTTTCATCAAATAGTCATTTAATAAAGTATATAATCACAATTCTCAATTGAGACTGCTACTATGACAACCACTGATATGGTAGGAAGCCTACAAGAAAATCCCAAAATGGGAATTTCCATTGTCTGAACTCCAACACTAGCGGGCTGCATTTCTAATATTTTTGTCATGGCGCATAATCATGTATATACATAAAACTGATTAGTGGTGATGGTGGGTGCCATTGAGTTAATTCCTACTAATAGAGGCCCAAGTGACAGACTCATAGGGTTCGTGACTATAATCTTTATGGTATAGACAGCCAGGTCTCTTTTCTCTCATGGAGCTGCTGCGTAGATTAAAACTATCAACCTTTTCTGTTTAACAGCCAAGTGCCACCGAACTGATAAGTAGAAGACCGAACACTATCACTGCTATTGTTAAGTACCTTAGTTGGTTGGGACTCATTGTGACCCTGTATAGGGATTTTGAGGAGCAGCTGTTGGGTTTGAACCACCCACCTTGTAATTCACGGTCCAATATTGATGCTATAGGGCCATACTAGGAGCAATATTACCACTATCTGCCAAAGGTTCTTTATTTGTTTGAAATACTTTATCAAGCAATCTATGATTTATTAACCTATGGAGTCCTGGTGTGGCACTGCAGTATAAACACTCAACCGCATGGTTGGTCTGAACCAAAAGGTTGGTGGCTGAAATTCACCAGCCAATTCTTGGAAACCCTATACAGGGTCACTATGAGTCAGAACCAACTCGACAGCACTTAACAACAAACATCTTAATATGTTAACATGTTTATAACAGATTGAACATGCAATTAAATACCTATGTATAAGTCACTGCTTATTTTCAAACAAATATTAGGCCAAGTAGAATGAGGCCTTTCCAGCATTTCTTCTGAAAAGTCCCACGTGGGGGCTGTTCTGATCAGTAGAGAACATCAAGCCTACTGAAAATAATAGTACAGAATCATGCCCAACTATTTCTGTGGTGTTCTTCAGGTCATTTTTTTACATAAGAAAAATTACCTGTTTTGGTCAATTAAAGAAAGGGGGGGACCTTTTTTTCTGATAATGTTTGTTGTTGTTATGTGCCGTGGAGTCGGTTCCGACTCATAGCGACCCTACACAGGGTTTCCGAGGCTGTAAATCTTTACAGGAGAAGACCACCTCATCTTTCTCCCGTAGAACCGCTGGTAGTTTCGAACTGCTGACCTTGCGGCTCGCAGCCTGATTCATAACCACTACGCTACCAGAGCTCCTTTTTTCTGATAATAAGATCCCTAAATTCCAAAGCTCTTCTCACTTCATGTTGTTGGTAGGTGTCACTGAGTCGGTTCGTACTCATCGATACCATATATACAGGTGAATGGAAATGAAACACTGCCCAGATCTGCACCATCTGACTGCCGTGAAGTTTACACTCATTGTTGCAGTCATTGTGTCAAATTCATCTTGTTAAGGGCGTTCCTCTGTTTCAGTGACTCTCTACTAAGCACGATTCCTTTTCTCCAGAGACTGATTTCTCTTATAAACAAGTCCAAAGTATGTGTTATCTTCTCTTCTGAGGAGCATTCTGACTGTACTTCTTCCAAGACAGATTTGTTCATTTGGTGGAGTAATGCACTGGACTGTAAAGCTGGTTTGAACAGTAAGGTTGGCAGTTCAAGCTCACCAGCTACTCCTCAGAAACCCGACACAGGATCACTATGAGTTGGAACCGACTTGACGGCACTTAACAACAACTAATAGGATATAGTCAATATTTAGTTTTTTAACACTTTAAAGTGTGTTTTTTGCAGTAAAGAGAATGCAGTATGTCATTTGATTTCTTGATTGCTTCTTCCATGGCCACTGGTTGTGGATCCAAATAAAATTAAATCCTCAACAATTACAATTATTTTCTCCATTTATCATGACGTTGCTTATATACTTAATCAAAAATATCTTGCTTTACTGGGAAGGTCACTCATTTCTAGTGAGCACATGAAATGAGAAGAAAGTATCCAGACAGCTGCTAAACCACCAAATATTCTATATTGTTGTTGTTAAGTGCCATCAAGTTGGTTTCAACTCACAGCAACCCTGTAAAGGGTTTCTGAGGAGCAGTTGCTAGGTTTGAACCACCAACAGTGAGATTAGCAGCTCAGTGCTTATCCTACAGAATCACACCATGGCCCCTATTATTAGTCACCATTAATAATGAGGTTTCCAAGTGTCCCATCCAGAATTTCCCAACATCCACAAAAGAAAAGTTCTATAAAACAAAGATTCCCAAATACAAGTCTACTAAATGGGTGCTGTGCTTTTAATTATTCAAAGGGTGCTTAGAAATAAATACTTCTGTCCTTCAATCACTGGACTGCTAGCCACAAGGTCAGCAGTTCAAACCCACCAGTCGATCCTCATGGGAAAGATGAGACTTTCTGTTCCCATTAGAATTGACTACCTTGAAAACCCTCTATGCGTCACTATGAGTCAGAATCAATGCAATGGTAGTGGGTAATTCATCAATTTGCAATCCTTCCACAAGAAAAATCTGAAAGCATCATTAAAATTATCCTTGATTCACTAGGTCAAGACCACTCGCAAGGACCTTAATTAATTGCTTTTTTTAAAAAAGCTTTTATTGTGAATTGAGTGAAGGTTTACAAGGCAAATAATCAGTTTTACATTTAACAAATCACTGCAATGCTTGCAATCCCCTCCATGCACCATCAGCTAACAGTGTTTAACTCTATTGCCCCCTCCCTTTTCTTTTTTTTTTTTTTTAATGTACACATACCACATTGAAAATAGAAATCCATTTAAATTGACAAAGGAGACATTTTGCAAGCCAGCCTCCTGCCTGTAGGCACACTGTCTTTCTCAGTCTACGGGCCTGTAGTCTACTGCTGCTCTGTCTCTATGCCATCACCTCTGCCACCATCTCTGTTTGTCGCCGCTTTTCTGGTTCGGATCCCTCACTCCTCCCAGGCTCTTCCCTCTAAAAGGTCCTATGTATTAATTGCATTTTAATGAAATACCTCACTTTTACTATGTATATGATTAAAACATAGTTATTTTAGTCAGATAATGCAAGATCTGAAAATAAGAGGTCTGCTATGTTGAATGAAGTCTGAGAAATTCTACTATGGTAGAGCACAAATACCTGTGAAGTTACAAGATACCTTCACACCCAATTTCCAACATCTATTTCTGGAATAGATGCATTAATGAAAGTGAAAAAGGCACATTCTAAATTGAGTCACAATAATATTCCCTAATGAAAGTTCAACTAGAACTGTGAAAAAGGCTATTAAAAATACAAAATTTCTGGCAAAAACTCAAAGTAAATTCTATTCTGTACTAATTTCTGATTTAAAAAAAAAATTATATATATGGAATCCTTGTGTGGCACTGTAGGATAAGCACTGGACTGTAAACCACCAGGCCAGTGGTTCGACCCCCCAGCCACTCCTTGGAAACCCTACACAGGATGGCTGTGAGTCAGAACCAACTCAACAGCACTTAATATACATATACGTTGTTGTTAAGTGCCCTCGAGTCTGTTCCAAATGAGCCACCCTGTACTGGGTTTACAAGGAGTGGCTGGTGAGTTTGAACCGCCGATCTTGCAGTTCAAACTGACCTTGAGGTCGAGTGCTTATCCTATGAAACCACTCCAGGACTACTACATATATGATTTCTGCTACTACAATTCCCATGACTCTTGTGAAGAACTCAAAACAATGATACACTGTGTAGATAATCCCCAATTTGCAATGTATTTGAGTTACAATGGATTATAGTTCCGGCAATCATAGTTTTGTTTTTGTTTTTTTTTTACATCAGCAATTCTGTAGCACATAATCTCCTGACTCAGAAACCCTATGCAGGATCGCTATGTGTTGGAACCAAGCCCACAGCACACCACCAACATCACCACCATCATTCTCAGATATTCACTCATACAAAATTAGATTTATAAAGATATGATAATAAAATGCAATTAAACTGAAAACTAAAAAACAAAAAGGAGACTATGTCAGAAACAATTTATGATGTCATAAGTCAGGACCTATCTGTATTGTAAATGTAGGCATGACCTTGACTATATTAGTATGAAGAAACATTCAGAGGCTCCCTTCATATGCTTTAAGGAATAATTATTTGGCCTGGAATGTACTCCCTGTTGCTTCCATCTCAGAATAAAAGTTGAGGACGTTCTATAGTTAGCTTGGTCCCAAGTGTCAGAACTAAGGTAATAAGGTATTCCACACAAAAATTCAATTCTAATAATATATTCAGCAAGTCTTTTTTTTCCAAATTAAGAGCTACTATGCAAGTAGGTCAGTACTTGTATCACCCAGCAGTATAAAATACAATCATTTAATTGCTCTTAAAAATAAAACACGTCTCCCTTAGACTAGACAATTCATCATAGAACTGGGCAGTGTTTCACTCCGTTGTTCATAGGGTTGCTATGAGTCGGAACCAACTCAAGAGCAATTAACAACAACAGCAATGCATAGAAACCCATCGTTCATTTATCTGTTTGTTGTACAGTGATGACTTACGTGTTGCTGTATCACCACAGGTATTTCAGATGCTAGCAGAATTACCTATGGTAGACAACAGGTTTCAGCAGAGCTTACAGACTAACCTCAACATAAAACAACAACAAAAAACTTTACATTAAACCGGTAAGTAACATCACAATCAACAGAGAAAAGATTGAACTTGCCAAGGTTTCATTTTACTTGAATACACAATCAACGCCCATGGAAGCAATTAAGAAATCAAATGACATATTACACTGGGCAAATCTGCTACAAAAAAACCTCTTTAAAGTATTAAAAAGCAAACATGTCAATGTGAGGACAAGTCCAAGCCCTGATCTTTTTAATCTCCTCATATGCATGAAAAAACTGGACAGTGAATCAGGAAGACCAAAGAAAACTGATACCTTTGAACTATGGTTTTAATGAAGAATACTGAATATCATAGGCTACCAGAAGAATAAACAAATCTATCTTGGAAGAAGTACAATCAGAACACTCTTTAGAAGCAAGGATAGTGATACTTCATCTTATGTACTTTGGACAAGTTATCAGACAGCACAGTCCCTGGAGAAGGGCAACATGCTTGGTAAAGTAGAGAATCCATGAAAAAAGGAAGACCCTTAATGAGATGGCCTGACACCATAACTGCCACAACGAGCTCAACCATAACACCAACAGTAAGGACAGACATGACCAGGTAGTTTCCTTCTGTTGGACACAGCGTTGCTAGATATCGGAACCAATTTGACAGCACCAAACAATTCACAGAATAGGTTCTTTAATTTGGATTTTCTCAATCTCTGCACCATCCAGCTATGCTGCTGTTGTTAAGTGTTGTCGAGTCGATTCCAACTCATACACACCCTATAAAGGGTTTCTGAGGAGCAGCTGGTGGGTCTGACCCGCTGATCATGTGGTTAGCAGTCCAGTGCTTATCCTAAAATGCCACATCATCTATTTGTTGTTGTTAAGTGCCACTTAGTCTGTTCCAACTCACAGTGACCAGCCATAAGCACACCTTATTTACACATGTACCTTTAACTATAATGAGCAGATTAAAAGCACTCTTCAAAGAGTGTCAACAGAACAGTCTGTACTTTATTATTTTTACTAATATATCAGGAAGCAACCATGTCGCCATGTTTAGTGGCTGCAAGGTCTCCTACAAAAATCCGCGGTAACGAGAATAAGGTGACAGTCTCTAAAAACCGTGATCAAAATTTGCATTTGAGTTACATCTCTGCACAAAGAGCCAACCAGCCAACTGTGGGACTGCCATGACTTACTGAGAGTTCTCATATAGGATAAGAGGTAACAGCTGCTAGTAAAATTTAAAACATAACATCAAAAATGAGACAAGGGTTATTATTAAATGGCATGCAGCCAAGTCTTAAGTAACCACATTCTGTGCAGATCTTCTGGCAAACACTTTGAATTGAGGAGGGTATCTCCTATTAGCTTATCACATGAGAGAGCACAAACCAAGCATCTATCAAGGAGAGAAGAAATTCCTGTCTCACCTTTCTGATACTGAAGCCTTGCCATATGTTCTGGATCTCTGTGATCTGACTCCAACTCCTCATTAGCTCAGTGGCTTGTTTTCTTCATCAACCCAAACACCCTGAAATGCAACTATTCCCACATTGCAAATGTGACCCACAGCATTCCTGCCGTAATGCCTCACCTTGTACCATCCTCCAAGCTCTTTCTTCCCAATAACCCTGCCCACCCACACTTTCCAGTGCACCGAAAGGCCATCCTTAGCAACAAGGATTTTGCAGGCTTTTCCAAGAGTTAACAGTTCCAAATCCAACTTCTAATTGTTAAATAACAGGAAGGTTTCAAGCCCAACATTACCAA
Organism: Chrysochloris asiatica; assembly: GCF_000296735.1. Classification (NCBI taxonomy): domain Eukaryota; kingdom Metazoa; phylum Chordata; class Mammalia; order Afrosoricida; family Chrysochloridae; genus Chrysochloris; species Chrysochloris asiatica. The sequence continues at coordinate 4,276,594 of NW_006408598.1, forward strand.
ATTCACTTAAAACTGTATATTGCATTTATGGATCACAACTGGTCCTGTGATAAAATGCTCCCAGACGCATAACTTTATAATGTTTCTAGCTGTCTGAAATTAGACGGGATACAGTGATAAACACCTAAACATCTATTAAGTATGTCCCGGGGCTCTCCTGAACATGTCTAAGCACAAATGTGGTATTTTAATACTGCAGTCATCTTGCAACTAGGCCAACTGAAAATATTAAAGCTTGATAAAAAGTAAGCCCCTACATTTGCTCCATAGAATAAACACTGAACTGTCAACCAAAAGGTCAGCAGTTTGAGCCCACCAGTCACTCCATGGGAGAAAGATGAAACTTTCTGCTCACACAAATTTTTTTTAAAGCCCTGGAAACCCAACAGAGTCGTAATGAGTTGTCACCAACTTCATGGCACTTAATAACATGTGCTCAAAGCAAGGCTTTGCTTCAGAAGTCTATAATATACATAATATAGAGATTCATAATCCAGGAAAGCATGGGTTAATCTGGACCAAGACTCAAGTTACTAGGACAAAGCTGCCTTTATCAATCTCTCCATTCAGGGTCTGGCATATTTATTTTTAGCACAAGTGGAGAACTTTAGCGATCTAATGAAGTGGAAATTATGATAAATTCTCAATAATTCACATGAAAGGAAGAAAGCAATCATATGAA
>NW_006408598.1:4283952-4285623 GCF_000296735.1 Chrysochloris asiatica
CTTTCTGCTCCCATAAAGATTTACAACCTCGGAAACCCTGTTCAGGGTCGCTATGGGTCGGAACCGACTCAACAGCACTTAACAACAATAATAATGAGTTGGAATCGACTCAATAGTACTTAACAACAGCAATGGCTAGTGGAATTCTGGTAGCATAGTGGGTCCGAGTCGGGTTGCTACCCTTAATGTCAGCAGTTCAAAACTACCAGCCGTTCTAAGGGAGAAAGCTGAGGATTTCTGCTCCTGTAAAGATTTACAGCCTCAGAAATGCTATGAGTAAGAACTGACTCTATGGCACACCACCATCAGCACCAAGGGCTAATGATTGTGAACATTTCTTCATATATTTGTTGGCTGCCTGGCTGTCTCCCTTGGTCAAGTGTCTGTTCATGTCCTGTGCCCTTTTGTAAATGTTGTTGTTATGAAGTGCCGTCAAGTCGATTCCAACCCATAGCGACCCTGTATAAAGTTTCAGAGGAGCAGCTGGTGGCTGTCTGTTTTCTTATAGAGATAATGTAGTTTTTCATAAATTTTAGAAATGAGTTCCTTATATGTTGTTGCAAAAATATTTATGCAGTCTGTGAGTATACTTGTTACTTTTGTGGTGAAATCTTTCGATGCACATAAGTTACTCATTTTTTAGGATCTCGTAGTCATTTGTTTTGTTTTTACTGCTTGTACTTTTTTGTAATGTTTGATATTGTATATATGCCGCGTACTAGAGCCACTAAAAGAGCTCTGGTAGCATAGTAGTTACGATTCGAGTTACTAACTTTAAGATCAGCAATTCGAAACTACCCTCTGTTCTGCAGGTGACGATGAGGCTTTCTGATCCTATAAGGATTTACAGCCTTGGAAACCCTATGCAGGATCACTATATGTTAGAACCAACTCTACAACCCACCACCACCACCCAACTGAGCCCCTAAGACTGCTGCTAGCTTTTCATTGATGATTCCAACATGCATTTTTAAAACTTCCCTATTTATAACTCATCTATGCCAAGAAACCTGGAAGACAACTCTCTGGCCGACTGAAGAAATCCATATTTATGCCCATTCCAAAAAGAGGTGACCCAACAGAATGCGGAAATCATCAGACAATATCTTTGACATCCCATGTGAGTAAAGTTTGAGCTTTACTAAAGGTAATACAGAAATGGCTGCAAGCATTGACAGAGAACTTCCAGAGGTTCCAGCCAGATTCAGAAGAGGCCATGGAACGAGGGATATCATTGCTGATGTCCGATGGATCTTGGCTGAAAGCAGAGAATATGAGAAAGATGTTTACCTGTTCTTTATTGACAACGCAAAAGCTTTTGATTGTGTGGATCATGACAAACTATGGACAATATTGCAAAGTATGAGTATTCCGGAACACTTAATTGTACGCAAGACAAATCTGTACCTGAACCAAGAGGCAGTTGTTCAAACAGAACATGGGAACACTGAATGGTTTAAAGTTAAGAAAGGTGTGTGACAAGGTTGTATTCTTTCACCATACTTATTCAACCCGTATGCTGAGCAAATAATCTGAGAAGATGGGTTCTATGAAGAAAAACATGGCATCAGGATTAGAGGAAGACTCATTAACAACCTGTGATATGCAGATGACACAACCTTGCTTGCTGAAAGTGAAGAGGACTTCAAATATTTACTGATGAAGATCAAA
>NW_006408598.1:4286422-4291091 GCF_000296735.1 Chrysochloris asiatica
GGATGGATTTCCACTACATTAGACACACCCAATCTTCAAATAAAGTAATAAAACAAGCTGTGCTACAGGGCTGAGTATATTAGCAGTCTAAAACCCACGCCTACCCCCCAAACAGACCTCACTGCCAGACATGGACAAGGTTGTATTTCAGATCACAAGAACAAGAAACTTCTTATACATGTCTCCACTTCATGCTTCACTATGAAACAGGGTACTTTGTAATCAAGGGTTTGTTTTATTTTAAAACTTAAGAAAATCTCAACGTCTCTCTCTGAATATTCCATAACAACACTGTTAAAAAGTGTAACTGAAGAGAGTAATTAATACCAATAGTGTAATACCAATGGTTGATAATATAAGCAAACTGTTTTAATGTAGATTGGCAAAAACAAACAAACAAAAAAACCTCTAATTTTTAAATAAAATTTCAATTTCTTTTTGGGAGAAGGCATGAGGAAAATATATTCTGTGTTGTACATACTGTTAAAAGTGCATGTAATTTTAAAGTATGAAGTTAGACAGTTCTGAACTGCACTGGGTAAGAAAGCATCTATATAATAACGTCAGCACACATGCCTGGATCCCTCTGAAACCTCACGCCCATCCCAGCAACTTATCTGGTGATTTATAACAAAAGCCAATGAACATGCCATTTGCTCCCAAGAGAAAAGGGAAGTTTTTCTCCAGCAGGTACAAAATGTAAGGACTGGTCCATGGCTCAGTTTCACTTTTTTTTTCTCCTTTTCACTACTGATGCTGCTGGTTCCTGAGATGTTTTAAGTTCAACACCACTGGGCCCTGAGCAGCAAACAGCGCATGACTCTGATGGAAGGGTTGTCACCTTCTCTTCCCCATTCTTCCTGTACCTTCCTCAATCCCCACCACACACACACACACCCCTCTCCAGGGAGGACTTGGAAACAGTGGTGAGACCACCTGAGTACATGCAGAGGAGCTACTGTGCATTCCTTTGCCACAATCAATATATTCATCCATGGGAAATCTCTAGGAGACTCAGCAATGAAGATTATTGATTTTATTAAATCTTGACCCATGAGTACGCATCTTATTAGTCAGTGGGATGAACTGTTAAGTGTTTATAACGTCTTTCTGGTGAAACTAAAGTAGAGTGGTTGTTTCAAGAAAAAATACTTGAGCACTACCTGTTAGGAGTCAAACTAGCCAATTTTTTCATGGAGCACCATATTACTTGAACTGGAAGAGAATGCTTATTCAGACTTCACGTTTGGCAGACATTTTCTGAAAAAAATGACTGACGTGACCTTGTTACTTCAAGGAAAATTGACAGTACCTATTTGTTGCTGCCAATAAAATTCAAGTCTTTATGCAAAAATTCATTATTTAGGAAAGGCTGATTATGCCACATGAGCTTGACAGCTTCCCAATACTTGCAGACTATTCTAAGATAAGGGTGATATTAAACGAGTATGGCTTTGTGATATTGAATAATGAAACATGTCAACATTGGGAAAAATTGCCTAACTCAATGAACCAATATTTTCTAATGATAATGTATCAGATTCCAAAATCATGCACAGGCAAAAGATCCATAGAAGACACATGATGTTGTTATTAGGGGCTATCTTGCTAGGACTGACTCACAGCCACCTTATGCACAACAGAACAAAACACTGTCCAGTCCTATGCCAATCTCACAATCATTGCTACACTTGAGTCCATTGCTGCTGCCATTTTGCCAATCCATCTTGTTGGGGGTCTTCCTCTTTTTCCCTGACCCTCCATTTTACCAAGCATGATGGGCTTCTCCAGGGACTGGTCCACCTGATAATATGTCTAAAGAATGAAAGACGAAGTCTGGCCATCTGGCCTCTATGGTGCACTCTGGTTGTACTTCTTCCAACACAGATTTGTTTGTTCTTTTGGCAGTCCGTGGTACTTTTAATATTTTCCTCCAACACCATAACGCAAATGCATCAATTCTTCCAGGGTCTCCTTTATTCATTGCCCAACTTTCACAGGCATGAGCTTACTGAATATACATACCTTGGGTCAGGCATACCTTAGTCCTCAAACTGACATTTTTGCTCTTGAACACTTTAAAGAGGTATTACGCACCAGATGTTCCTAATGCAATATGTAGTTTGATTTCTTGACTGCTGCTTCCATGAATGTTGATGGTTGATATATGCAAAATGAAGTCTTTGACAACATCAATCTGTTAACCATTTATTGTTGCTGTTTAGTGACATCAAGTCTGGTTCTGACTCATAGTGACCCTGTAAAAGGTTTCCCAGGAGTGACTAGTGAGCTTGAACTGCTGACCTTGCAGTGCAAACTGACCCTGCAGTCCAGCACATTAACCCGCAGCACCATACCAGGATTTACCTTGAGGTTATTTATTGATCCAGTGGTGAGGATTTCTGTTTTCTTTTTATTGAGGTATAGCCCATATGAAGGCTGTGGTCTTTGATCTTCATCAATAAGTATTTTAAGTCCTCTTCACTTTCAGCAAGCAAGGTTGTACCATCTACATACCACAGGTAGTTCATGAGTCTTTCTCAAACCCTGATGCTACTTTTTTCTTCATATAATCCAGCTTCTCAAATTATTTGCTCAGCATACAGACTGAATCAGTATGGTGAAAGAACACAACCCTGATGCACACCTTTCTTAATTTTTAACCATTCAGGGTTTGCTTGTTCTGTTTGAACAACTGCCTCCTGGTCTATAGACTGGTTTCTAATGAGCACAGTAAAGTGTTCTGGAATACACAGTCTCAATGTTGTCCATAGCTTGTCATGACCCACACAACTGAAAGCCTTTGAACAATCAATAAAGCACAGGTAAGCATATTTCTGGTTATTTTCTGGTGTGGGCCAAGATATATCTGATGTCAGCAATTATATATATCTCTTGTTCCACAGTCTCATCTGAATCCAGCTTGAATCTCTGGCAGTTCCTTGTCAATGTACTGGTTTTGAATTATCTTTACTTGCATGCGATATTAATAATATTGTCTAATGGTTTCCTCATTTCATCAGGTTACCTCTCTCTGGAATGGGTACAAAATATGGATTTCTCCTAATGAGTTGGTCAGGTAACTAACTGCCTTTCAAATTTCTTGGCATAGATGAGTGAGTGCCATCAGTGCCATATCAGTATCAAAATTTTTCAATTTGTATTTCATTAATTCCTGGAGCCTTGTTCTTTGTCATTGCCTTCAGTGCATCTTGGACATTCTCCCTCAGTATCAATGACTCTTGATATGCTACCTCTTGAAATAGCTGATCACTGACCATTTCTTTTTGGTACAGTATTCCATCCATTTCGTTTTGATGCTTTCTGCATCACTCAGTATTCTGCGCATAGAATCCTTCAATACTGAAATTTTGTCTTCAGTTTCCTCAGTTTAAGAAATGCTGAGCGTGTTCTTCTCTTTTGGTTTTCTAACTCCAAATACATGAAATTGTTGTAGTGTTGTGAAGTACTGTTGACTTGGTTCTGACCCACAACACCCTGTATACCAATGGGTTTTAATAAAACAAGTATGAAACGCTCACCAGTATGATTTTAGTTCCATGTGGCAAACACCCTTAAGAAAACAACACTTAAAGAGATTTTGTGAGGTTATCAAAGCATCCAAAATAAAAAATTAAAAAGGCTATTAAAAAGCTTCTTAATTTTCCAAGTATATATCTGTGAGGCCAGATTTTCTTCACATACTCGACAAAACATGTCTTCATTTTTAAGTAAACAAATATTTAAATAATTTCTTTGCTTTCATTTCTACACCAGTAAATACTTATAAATATAACACTTAAAACAAAACTTCTCTGGGCTTCTCAATTTTAAGAATATAAAAAAGTCTGAAAACAAAAACTGTGAGAAATGCTGATGCAAGGCATCACAAAGATGGGCTTTTTATTGCAAATGTGAAGGTAAACCACTACAGGAATGTCATAAACAGGTTCTTAAAACAGAAACTGAAAATGATCAAGGCCAAATTTCTACAAATATCTGCTTTTTGGTTCACGCTCCTACAAACTAAGAATTCACAAAGCATGATTTTCAATGCTTAATTCCAAAATACATTTTTCCTTTTGAGCAGTAGGCAGACTTCTAGTGTGGCACAGAAAGATCAGTATTGGACTGCAAACCACAAAGTAGGCAGTTCAAACCACCAGCTGCTCCTTGGAAACCATGTACAGGGTCACTATGAGTCTGCCCACCCCAACAGCACTTGATAACAACAGTTAGAGTAGTAGACAGAAGACAAACATGACAATTTCTGCTATGAAAATTAATAGCAGTCAAAGAGATAATACTGTTTGTTCTATGACAATGTTTGGCATCTTAGCATTTGCCCAGCCATAGAATATTCACAGAATGGAAGGAACTGACATCCTCTTTGAAAAATGTACTAGAAAAATTGGATGTACTTTGGGTGATGACTGTCCCTAGAAATTTCACATAAACCAGCAAGAAAGACGCATATCTCTGAGAACTTCTCTCTCCTATTATCACATTTCCTAGGAGAATTACAAGTAGCAATCTTTGCTATTTCCTCATATAAAGCATAGCTGCCAATGTTTAAAATATCTGCTGTTCATCTTTTTCTTTCACTTAAAGAAAGACACACTAGGCATATTCTACCTCTTTCTCCTTCCACCACCATTTTTCCTTTAAA
>NW_006408598.1:4291191-4292708 GCF_000296735.1 Chrysochloris asiatica
AGTGAAGGTTTACAGACAATATCATCAGGTTTACATTCAACAAATAATACATCTTGTTTCATCTCAATGATTGCAATCCCCTCCATGGAAGAACAGTAATCCCACTTCCTACCTGTGGATCCCATCTCCATTCCACTCATCTTCCTATCCCTTCTCATCTACCTTTGTCCTTGGTACATGTTGCCCCTTTGATTTTGAATGACTGACCATGCCATCATTCACAGTAAGCATACCTTACTAGTGTTGTTGTGCCCCCTACATACCTATCAACTGCTTGGCTGAAAGTTGGAGCACAAAGGTGAGTTCCTTTCCAGACATGAGGGGTGGTTTAGGGCCATAGTCTCAGGTTCCTCCAGTCTCTTACTGACCAGTAAGTCTGGTCTTTTTCTCTTTTGTTGAGTTTGGTTCCACATATGCTGCCACTTGATCTGGGACTGTCTAGTGATCCCTTTCAAAGTTGTTGATGTTGGCAGCTAGGCACCATCCAGTTCTTCTGATCTAGGAGTCATGGAGACTGACATTCACATGTTCCACTAGATCTGGTGTGGCCCTGTGTGCTAATGAGTGAGACTCCAAAGTCGTTTGAACTGCAAGGTCGGTGGTTCAAGCTCACCAGCTGCTCCTTGGAAATCCTATATAGGGTCGTTACGGGTCAAAATCAACTTGACGGCACTTAACAACAACTAGTCCACTGTACTGATTCCAAGCACCTTCAATTCTCATCACTCTTCCTTCTTTTGCACATGGAGAGACCAGGAGCTGTACCTTAGATGACCGCTCATGATCTTTTTGTTTGTGTGCGTGTGTTAGTTTTTCTCTGCATTTACTGTGAACTGAGTGATAGTTTACATGGTAGAACATCGGTTTTACACTCATCATTTCATTGCAATGATTACACTCTCCTCTGTGCATCATTCAACAGTATTTGTTTCTATTCCCTCTGGAGGTTTTTTGAAGGGTGTACACAAAAACACTCAGGAATATATAATCATTTAAACAACCAAAGGGTGCATTCTGCAAGCTTGCCTTCTGGCCACTAGCACCAAGGCCCTCTCTTCCCATGAGTCCAAAGTCCTCAGCTGCTGCCTCTCTCCATGTCCTCATCCCTGCCTCCATCTCTGGTGTCATTGCTTCTCTGGATAGCGTCCTGCACTCTGCCTGTGCTCTTCTCTCTTGATGGCCCTAGAGTTCTCTGTTTCTGTACTGTAAGATTAACTACTTCTTCGTTTTTGTTACAAAACTTATACGTTTACAATTGTGACAGTTGCAATTAGTTATTAATAGCAATTTCTCACTATTGAATCATAACAATCTTATCCCCATCTCTTTTCACTAGACCTGTGGAGACAAGATGAAAACTATTTAGTGGGGTCTAACCTCATATGCATGCGAAAGCTAGACAGTGAATAAGGAAGACCTTAGAAGAATTAATGCTTTTGAGTTATGGTGTTGGAGGAGAATATTGAAAGTGCCATGGGCTGCCAAAAGAACCAATAGATCTGTGTTGGAAGAAGTGC
>NW_006408598.1:4295068-4332621 GCF_000296735.1 Chrysochloris asiatica
AGTGAATAAGGAAGACAGTAGGAGAATTGATGCATTTGAGTTATGGTGTTGGAGGAGAATGTTGAAAGTGCCACGGGCTGCCAAAAGAACTAACAGATCTGTGTTGGAAGAAGTGCAGCTAGAGTGCTCCTTGGAGGCCAGGATGGCCAAAGTTCTCTCTCATACTTCAGACATATTGTCAGAAGGGAGCTGTTGCTGGCGAAGGGTATCATGTTTAGTAAGCTGGAGGGTCTGAGAAAAAGAGGAAGACCCCCAGCGAGATACACTGGCAAAGTGGCAGCATCAATGGGCTCAAACGTGGCAACAATTATGAGGTTGGTCCAGGATCAGGCAGTGTTTTGTTCTGTTGTGCACAGGGTTGCGATGAGTCAGTACCAACTCAATGGCACCTAATAACAACAACAACGATGTATGTATATAAAGGAGTTCTGATGGAGCTGTAGGATAAGCACTAGACTGTTAACCACAAGGTAAGCAGTTCAAACCCACAAGCCACTCCAGAGAGAAAATGAGGCTTTCTGCTCCCATAAAGATTTACAGCCTGAGAAACCCTTTACAGGGCTGCTATGAGTCAGAATCGACTCAATGGCAGTGAGTTTGGTTTTGCTTTACGTATGTATGTGGTATAGTACTTGATATTATACAGTATTAAAACTTCACCACATACTATCATCTACCACTCATCTATCAGTCTGTCTATTGTGGTGTCTTACATGTTGCTGTGATGCTGTAGTCTATGATAGGGCTATTTCAAATACCAGCAATGATCGCCTATGTTGGATAGGCTTCAGTGGAACTTCCACACTAAAAAGGACTGTTGTTGCTGTTGTTGTTAGGTGCTGCTCAGTCGGTTCTGACCTATAGTAATGCAATGTACAACAGTACGCAATACTGCCCAGTCTCTTGTACCATCTTCACAATTATTACTACGCTTGGGCCCACCACTGTCAGTGGGCTGAGCCATATCACTGGGGGGAAGGGAGGGGATGATCTTCCTCTTTTTCACTGACCCTCCACTTTACCAAACATGATGTCCTTCTCCAGGGACTGGTCCCTCCTGATACTACGTCATAAATATGGGAGATGAATTCTGTTCGATCTGATCATCTTGGCTTCTAAGGAGCATTCTGGTGGTACTTCTTCCAACACACTCTGGTTTGTTCTTTTGGCAGTCCATGGTACCTTTAATATTTTTCTCTACCACCATAAAACGTAAAAGCATCCATTTTTCTATAGTTTCCCTTCTTCAATGTCCAACTTTCATATGAGGCTACTGAAAACACCATAGCTTGGATCAGGTATCCATTATAGTCCTAAAACTGACATCTTTGCTCTTCAACACTTTAAAAACATTTCGTGAACCAGATTTGCCTAATACATTATGTCATTTGATTTCTTGACTGCTGTTTCCATGAATGTTGATCGTGGATCCAAGGCAAAATGAAGCCTTTCACAACTTCAATCTTTTCTTCATTTATCACGGTATTATTTATTGGTCCAGTGGTAAGGATATTTGCATTCTTTACACTGAGGTGTTACCCATACCAAAGGCTCTTAGACCTTCATCAGTAAGTATTTCAAGTCTTCTTCACTTCCTAGACAGACCAGGAAAGAGAATCTGGCTATCTCCTAATAAATCTTGTGAGTAGCAGTGGAGTACTGTCTGATAAAGCGCCAGAAGATGGGCCCTTAAGGGAGCAAAGCATTCAAAATACAGTTAAAGCAGAATGCCTCCTCAAACTAGAGTTAACTTTAATGAGCCAGTAGGGCAAATCTTTCAGGGCTTTCATTTGCTGATGTGGCATAGCTCAAAATGAGAGGACACAGCTGAAAACAGATATTAATAAGTGGAACCTGTAATGTACAAATTGTGAATTTGGGAAAATCAGAGTTGTCAAATATGAAATGGAAGCAAACATTAACACAACAGAAATGAAAATGAAAAGAAAACCCACTAACAAAATGAACTCAGTACAGAAAATTATGTGGAACAAAGAAACCAACAGCACCACAAAAAACACATACGCAGCAAAATGACAGCTATCAATTCATACCTATCAACGAATACACTGAATGTAAATGCACCAGTCAAGAGACAGACAGCAGAATGGATATGAAAACAGGATCCTTCAACAAACAGTCCATAAAAGACACATCAAAAAGAGAGACCTAAATGTCTTATTAACAGAAAAATGGTTAAACAAACTTTGGTGCATACACACAATGAAACACTACACAAAGTTGAAGCATAATGATGAATCTGCAAAATACCCCACAACCTGGAAAACATTGTGCTGAATGAAATCAGTCAATCACAAAAGGCCAAATATTGTTGGGACAAATGTTGTAAAAAGTTAAGAAAAGGTTTTCTTAAAAAACGAAACAATCTATGACAGCTATGGGTGGAAGGGAACTTATTCATGGACCAGAAGGTAGACACATGCTCACATGGGTGACAGGACAGGCAACATATAACAAGAGGGAGGTTAGCAGAGGAAAGATGAAGGTAGTGGGAGACACAGGGAAGAATACAATAGTAACAGAGAATAGAGGTAAATGCTATTAACTGATGATACATGGAGGGGATTGCAATCATTGTAATTAAGCAAAGTATATGATTTGCTGAATGTAAAACGGATGATCTGCTCTGTAAACCTTCACTCAATTCACAGTAAAAGGTTCAAAAAGAAAGAAATGGGATGCATAAATATCATTATCCTAAGCATTAGTGAGCTGTGAAGGCATCAGTGAGCTGCAATGCACTGGTAGTGCACATGTTGAATCTGACAATCATATGGTCTACTATACCAGGAAAGACAAACTAGAGAGGGATTCATCATCATCAAAAAGAACATTCCATGATCCATCCTAAAGTACGATACTGTCAGTAACAGTATACTACTGAAAGAAGTCCAAGCTACACTCAAGGCATTAATGAAAAACAAGTCTCCAGGAGTTTAGAGAATACCAACTGAGATGTTTCAAAAAAATAAAGGCATGCTGCACTGAAGGTGCTCAACTGTTCAAGAAATTTGAATGACAGCTACTTGGCCAACAGACTGGAAGAGATCCATATTTATGCCCATTCCAAAGAAAGATGGTTCAACAAAAGGCAGAAATAATTGAGCATCAGTGAATAATCATACACAAATAAAATTTTCCTGAATACAATTAAAAAATAGTTGTAGCAATACATTGACAAAGAACTGCCAGAAACTCGAACCAGAATTGAAAGAGGACATGGAACCAGGGATATTATTACTGGTATCAGATGGATTCTTGGTTGAAAGCAGAGAATACCAGGAAGGTATTGACTTGTGTTTTACTGACTATGCAAAGGCTACTGGGTAGACTCATGACAAATTATGCACAATATTGTAAATTTTAGGAATTCTAGAATATTTAATTGTAATAGAACAAGGGGATACTGTATGGACTAAAATCAGGAAAGGTGTGCATTAGGGATATATTCTTTCACCAAATTGCTTCGCTGTTAAGTGCCATCAAGTCAGTTCCAACTCATAGACACTCTGTATAGGGTTTCAGAGGAACAGTTTGAACTGCCAATCGTGTGATTCAAACTGATGTTACAGTCCGAAATCAAGAGGCAGTCATTGGAAGAGAACAAGTGGATACTGTGGGGTCTAAACTGAGGTACGGTTGCATTAGGTTTATATTCTTTCATCACAGTTATTCAATTTGCATGCTGAGAAAATAATCCAAGAGGGTAGATTCTAAGAAGAAGAATACAGTATCAAAACTGGAAGAAGGCTCAATAACAAACTTATTTGCAGAAAGTATAGAGAACTCGAAATACTTATTAACAAAGATCAACAAAAAACAGTCTTCTGTATAGATTACACCTCAACTTAATCAAAACAAAAATCTTTACAACTAGACCATTATGCAACATCATAATGAAAAAACACACACACACACAGAAGCTGTCAAGAGTCCCGGTGGGGTGCTGTTGGCTGGTGCACTAGACTGCAAAGTCTGCTTGAACCAGGAGGCCTATGTTCCAAGTCCACCAGTTGTTCCTCAGAAACCCTACAGAGGGTCACTATGGGTCGGAACTAGACTCGACAGCACATAACAAGTCAAGATTTCATTTCAATGGGACCCACAATCAATGTTCAAGGAAGCAACAGTCAAGAAATCAATCAACACATCGCATTGGGTAAATCTGCTGCTAAAGACTTCTGTCAAGCCTATACTTAATGGATGCAGTAGCTTAAAATACCAACCGAGAGGGAACAAGTCTTCACATGAAGGATCAATCCTATCCCCTCTGTATACAGGGTTGATAGGGACAGGCAACTTAGACATTGAGTACCTAAAATATAGGCAGGGTACGAAGTGACTGGCTTACAAGTTTTCAAGGGGGAGTTTAGTTTCAGAGTGTTGGGGGGACAATAGAATCCCCGCTGAATAATCTTCATCTTGTCTAGATGGGTCTGGTGAAGAGAGGTGGGGATAAGATTCTTATGATTCAATAGTGAGTAATTGTTATCATGACTAATTGCAACTACCACAACTGTAAAGGTAGAAGTTTTGTTAACATAAAGCGGGGAGTTGTTAATCTTATATTCCAGGAACAGAGGACCCTAGAACCATCAAGGGAGAAGAGTACGAGCAGAATGTGGGACCCTACCCAGAGAAACAGCAACACCAGAGATGGAAGCAGAGATGATGACATGGAGAGATAAAACAGTCAAAGACTCTTGATTCATAGAAAGAGAGGAACTGAGTGCTGGTGGCCAGGAGGTAGGCTTGCAGAATGTACCCTTTGGTTGTTTAAATGAGTGTTTCTGTGTACATCAAAAAAAAAAAGAGGGAATAGGAGCAAATATTCTTGAATGATGATGCATGGAGGAGGTTGTAATCATTGCAATGAAACAAAACATGATAGGATGTTCTCCTATGTAAACTATTATGCAATTCACAATAATAATTTTAAAATATATATATCTGTCAAATGTTAAAAAGTAAAAACGTCACTTTGAGGACTAAAGTGTGCCTGTACCATGTCAAAGCTTTTTCAATCACATAATACACACCCCAAAGTTGAACAATGAATAGGTGGCCTTCAAAAGAATTGATGTTTTTGAATTATGGTGTTGATCAAGAATATTGACTGTGGACTGCCAAAAGAAGAAACAAATCTGTCACAGAAGAATTGGAGGCAGGCAGAATGCTACTCAGAAGTGAGGATAATAGTAATGTTCTCAGGAGCAAAACAGAACAAGACCCTCAAGGAGATGGACTGACATAGTGATTACAATAGGCTCAAGCCTAACAACAAATGTGAAACGCAGGTCTGGGAAGTATTTCATTCTGATGCACAAGGGGTCCTTATGAGTCAGGACTTGATGGCACTTAACAACAACAACACAGGTGGCAAAATGGTTAACAGCTTTGCTACTGAAAGGTTTGTTGTTGTAATCCATCCAGAGGTGCCTCAGAAGAAAAATCTTGTGATAAACTTTTGAAAAATCCCTCCACTGTTCAATCTTCTCTCTGCTTAAGGCTCTCCGATAGCTGGGGCCCTAGATCCAAGCACTTCTGTACCCTATCGCCAAGGTCACAGGAGATGGGAGAAGTTAAAACCAGAAGAATGGAAGGAGCATTCTGGGATGCAGGAGGTATGAATGTGCAAGAGAAAGCAAGAAGTAGTGACATTTAGAGGCTGCCTGAATCTGCACCTGCTTCTGGGTAGTTTCTCACCATTTTTAATACTGACAATGAAATCATTTGGGGAAGAGATGCCTGCTATAACCTTGATTTCAAATTTTAATAAATTTTCAGACTTTGTAGGACTGTAGAAGTCACTCCCAAATAACAGAAGTATGAAGTGGTTTAACTTTATTGTACTTGACTTTTCACTACTGAATTTTCCATGATAGTTTGTATGTACGAGTCCTATCTATCTGCGGAGACCTAGAGCACACTAACAGCTGAGGGTCAAATCAATTCCTCACTATAGAGTACCTAAGCAAGACCTACCACTTTCCTCAAAAATGGAATAAACAAGACGATTTTCAAAAGAATGAGTTTTCAGAAGAACAAATTACAAATACAACATTAATAATCAATTTCAAAGGCAAGGCAAATTCATCAGGTGGATGCATTCAAAACAGCCATGCTTATAAACTTTTATTTCTAATCTATATGATGGTAATGGTTTTATTATCTGACCGCGTTACACTATCCCTTTCCCCCAAGTCATGGCAACCCCATGCCCAACAGAGTAAAGCACTACCCAGTCCTGGTCATCCCCATGATTAGCTAAGGATTGAATCTTTGTGATCCATAGAGTTTTAACTGGCTGATCTTAAGAAGTAGATTGTCAGGCATCTTACTTTTGAAGCTCTACACTGAAACCTGTTTGCATTTTGCATTTCAGGACCGATACTGGGTGTAAAACAAGACTGGCAGTAGTGGCATCGCCTGAACCTGTCTAACTTCAGTGGAGATAATGAGAAACAAAATCAGCCAAGGCTGATTCCTAGGAAGTTGAGGTCAGACAGAGAGGAGTCTATCCTGAGAGTCTATACCTCCACTTACCAAACAATTTCCCAATTCTAATTCCTTCCCCAGCACTCTACTTCTCTATTTGGTTTGATATTCCATTGTAATGGCCCTACAGAACATACAGGCCATAATTACAGTTAAATGAGTTATTAAGAAAATAATGGGGGGCAAGTTATGTTCAGGAAGCACACAGGCAATTTCTGGAAGGCTCCCTCAGAAGAGGATAGCACACCTCTCCTTTCTTCAATACAGGGCAGCTTTCTCTAGTTTTTTTTTGCAGGCCCTTCTCTCAGTTCCTCAGGACTAGGCATGGCCCCTGAGGACAAGTTCCTTTTAGTTTCCTCAGGATAGGTTCCCCTTGGCCCTCACTATCACTATCACCATAACTATCACCTTGGCCACAGGCCCCCTTCTGGTTTCTACATTACCACCCTTGATCCATGTTACAGCTTTTTAAGGAGGCTGCTTGCCTTTTCTCTCCCTTCTTCATCGCTGCTAATTCTTTCTTTTGCCTTCTGTTTCTATTTCAAAAGCCTCTGTAGGATTGGTTGTTTATATACATAACTCCTTGTCAACTTCAAAACATGACTCCTACCAGCAGAGGGTCACAAACTGACCAATTCCTTCATGAGACCACAGACACTCCATCTGCATAGTGTATTGACATGTCCCTGTAAGGCGCACACCAATCAGAGGGCGGACTGCAACCCAGGGCCTGTTTAAAAGTATCACATCAAGTTATTTACAGCTTGCCCATGAAATATCAGTCAGTCTAGACAAACGTAACACACTCTCTGGGGTAGAATAGTACGGCAAAAGTAACTAACCACTTTGGAAGGGGAAAAAAAAGTCTCTCAAGCTGCATTCCCACAGGACCAAAGCAAAAGGCCACATAAACGAACTTATTTCACCACACAATTTATGCATTTCTAGGGATACAGAGGAGTCCCGGTACAGCACTCGACCCCAAGGTCGGTTTCAACCCCAAGACTGGTGGTTCAAACTCACCAGCCAATCCTAGGAAACCCTATGCAGGGTTGCTATGAGTCAGAACTGACTTGATGGCACTTAACAACAACAAAAAGGATACAGAAATTATTGTTTTTGTTTATTTTCTATTATCTAATTGTTTACACTATCTTCAAAATAATCATTTTTTACTTGCAAATGACATCTTTACACGCACTGTACTTGCAACAGTAGGAATGCTAAAAGGCTGATGCTTTTGAAATATTCTTGAATTTGAAGGCTATACAGGACACTCCAGAAACACTGTCAACAGACTTTAGAATGACTGCCTCAAATCACTGCAGTGTACTCTGTCTGGGAAGTAAAGTTAAAAGACTGAGATGCTTTGATTTTGTAGATTTGCTATTCCATATATCCACTCTGTGGCTTTGAATAGGGTCAAAATAATCAGGCAAGAGAAGTGTTTTAGTTGGAGCCGAAGAAGTGAACTTGAGAGGTGTCGTTAACATATGAGGTGGAATGATCTAGACTAAATGAGACAGATGCTATATAGTAATCAAACCAGAAACAGAATCAAGTGGTGGACAGTATAGAAGGATTAACTATTTGCAGTCCAACATAGAGAAGAACATTTCCAATAATCAGAACTGTCCCAAGGAAGGACTAAGCTAATTCAAAAAGCAAGCGGGGGCAGTGAGTTCTGCATTTACTGGTGATGTTTATGCTTCTGTCTGACACCTACTTTGTAAGACAAATGTTGGCACAATATAATCTACAGGCAAGGAATGGGGTAGGTGAGGAGGTTATCTAAAAGGGAATGAAGGGGTGCACAACCTGAGATGTCTCCTCTGAAACAAAGAAATTGCGACAAAAAATTTGAAAATAGTACGAATTAAAAAGCTTTCCACCATTTACTCCAACTTGCTTCTACATCTAAACCAGAGATGACTGTATCTAGATGCTCTAGAACATTCTAGCTAAACCACCCCAGGTGTACTTGAAAACAACTTAAGATGAGGAATCATATACAACTAGAATGTGCAATAAAATTGAAGTCAAAACAAAGGGCAAGGTAGCAATATCTTAACTTCAGAATTGTTGTAAATATGGATATAAGAGTGAAGCAAATGACACTCAACAATTTAGAAGGATATTTTAAATGTGAAAATATAATTGAATAAAAAGAGTCTCGCATGAGAAAAACATAAGCAGGGCAAGAAAAGTCTGAGAGAAGAAATCTGAGTGTACTCAACTCCTTGTCTAACAGACAGGGAGGCAAAGAACTCTCTTTTTCTTATCTCTAAGCCTCTATGCAGTCGCTATGAGTTGGAACCAACCTGACAACACATAACCACCACCACCACTTCAGAAAGAAAAAACTTTTGCACAGCTTACCAGTAAAAATGGCTGCTGTTGTTACATGTTATACAGTGGGTTCCAACTCATAGCAATCTTGTGTCGGAGTTCCAAGGAGCTGCTGGTAGATCTGAACAACCAACCTTGAGGTTAACAGTCCAATGCTTATCCTACAACGCCACACCAGGACTCCCCAATAACAATTTCAAGAGTTAAAAATGGAATTCCTAGGTGGCTCAAACAGTTATGTACTTGACCACTAGCTGAAACACTGGTGGTTCCAGGTACCTTGGAAGACAGGACTGGCTATCCGCTTCTGATAGGTCACTTGAAAAACCTACAAAGTTCTTCTACTCTGCACACATGGGGTCACCATGACTCAGGATCAACTTGATGAAAAGCAACTAACAAGAAGTGAGTTAAAAACAGCCTACCTTCAAATCACTAAAGAAGGTAAAAACAAAAACAAAGGAAACAGCAGAGAGAGCACAAAATTGAGAAAACAAATGTTTATATTTTACTCCAAGAGAAAAACACAAATTGGTTAAAGAACAAAAATAAAATAACAGTCTATCACTGATATTTACCAGGGATCCCAGGTATAAAGTATTTTGAAATGCTCCCAAGAGAGTCCACTGCTCACCACTGATTAAACTCTGAAATTCAATGACAGGAGTACAATTTATATCATTCAAATGCAAGCAGCTGGAGCCCTGGGGGCACTGTAGGACAAGCACTGGACTGCTAACTGCAAGGTTGGCTCTCTAAACCCACCAACTGCTCCACAAGAGAAAGATGAGGCTTTCTGCTCCCATAAAGATTTACAGCCTCAGAAACCCTGTACAGGGTCACTAGGAATCGGAACTGACTCGACGGTACTGAACAACAACATCAAACCTATCTAGTAGTCTTGGTGTGGCCCTGTGGGTTAATGCACTGTACTGCAAAGTCAGTTTGAACCGCAAGGTCAGCAGTTCAAGCTCACCAGCTGTTCCTTGAAATCCCTAGATAGGATTGCTATGGGTCAAAACAGACTGGATGGCATGTAACAACAACAACAAACCCTATACATGGTTACTACTATGAGTTAGATAGAATCAACTTGCTGGCAGAGGATTTGATTTTCAATTTAGTCCTATATATTACATATTCTGGAATGTCTCCATTGCTTATTAGCTAAATCATCAATGTTAGGTCCATAAACTCACAAATGCCAAAGGACCAGAATATTATGCATATTTAGCTTTGTGAGATAATTCAACAACAACAAAAATAAAGCAAAAAAGATGGAAACGGGGCGGGTTACATTCACTAATCCAAAAAATATTTATTGAGCACTGCTTTGTAATCCTTTGTATCGGCACTGTTCTCAGTTCTTGGGGCACATTAAAGAGCACACAAAATACCTGCCCTCATGATGAAAGAGGCAATTCACAGTGAGACAGTCAGTCAGTCAGTCAGTCAATGAGATAGTAATTTAGAAGGTAATAGATGTTATGGAAAAAGGAAAAGTCAAGCACTGTATATGAGGAATACAGGGTGCAGTGCACAATCTGCTGATCAGCATAAACCTCACTGATGAGGACACTTCAAACAAGTATTGAAAGAGATGAGGATGTTAACCATGGATACATCCAGAGGTGGGGTGGGAATATTAAAGAGGAGAAGAAAACAACAAAAAAATCAAGACAAAGGCATAAAAAACAGGAATGTGCCTCTTATGTTCAAGGAATAGCAAGGAATTAATGATAGCTGAAATGGAAAGCACAAAAGGAAGAAATGTGGGAGGAAAGGCCAGAATTAGTGGAAACCTGATTGAGCAATGGTATGTGAATCAAAAGGAATCTGGGTACAAAGGAAAACCACTGAAGGGTTCTTTAAATGATTTAAATTTTTTAAACAGTCCACTTTGATAGTTAGGTTGAGAACAAATGAAAGGGAAGCCAAGGAAAGAGAACTAAGACCAATTATTCATTCAGAGGTCACTTAATTATCCAGGCTAAAGATGCTAGTGTCTGGGGAAAGAGTGCTAGTAATAAAGGTAGAAATGTGGTTAATCCGGATGCTGAATGCACGATTCATCATTTTGCACATATAATGGGGCTTTCAAAGAGTTTGGGGTAAAATGGAATTTAAAGGTAATGGAAATTTTCCATGAACTTTTTGAAGCTCCCTTTTAGATCAACAGAAATTGTTGACAGCCTGGATGTAGAGTGGGAAAGAAGGAGAAACAGTAGGGATGACTGAAAACTTTATAGCTTCAGTAACCTGAAAAACAGAGCTGTCATTAACCAAAGTGGACAGGGGTAGATGAAGACGGTTTGCTGAGCAAGGTCAGAAATTCAATTTGGGTCCTGTTAAAATTGAGGAATCCTTTACATATTCAAGGGACGATGTCGAAAAAGCAGATAGATGAAGAATTTAGGAGTTTAAGAGAGATGCTCACACTGGATATACATTGGGAAGTCCTTAGTAGCTACATGATACATTTCATTAAAGCCTGCAACTGTTTGCCACAAGAATCCAACAAACACTGAGCCCTGAGATACTCCATATTAATGACTTGGTAAGAAAAGGTTAAATGTGAAAGAAAGCAATGGCCAGTGGAATAGTAGAAAAAGCGAGCAGGAGAGCGTGGGGCCTCAAGTTTAAATCAAGGCAGTGTTACCATCAAGATGAAATGCCCATTTACAGCAAGTGCTGCCAATAGGTTAAGAAGAGTTGCATTTATCCACTTGAAAGGTTTTTTACTGTTGGCCTCTCCTCACCCAGGACATGACTATGCATTGAATATGATGTTATATTTTAATACTCTAATGATGTGAATTAATTTTTCTGAAGAATTATCTATAAGGAAGGGTTAACTACAATTTAATGAGAGAATCACATCAGCATATTGAATAAGAAATAATAATGATTAACTGCAGATGCTAATGTTCATGTGCTAATATTCAATTCTTATCCCTCAAAAACCATACACACCTATCTATTTACATATATATTTTGTAGTTAAGTGCTGTCGAGTCGGTTCCGACTCATAGTGACCCTTGTCTAGGATTTCCAAGGAGCAACTGGTAGGTTTGAACCACTGACCGTGCAGTCCAGGGCAATATCCTGCAGTAACACACCAGGACTCCATTTACACACACACATATGTATATACACACACACACACACACACACACACTTCTGGGGTCCTGGTATGGCGCTGTGGGTTAATGCCCTGGACTGCAAATTAAGTTTGAACCACAAGATTGGCAGTTCAAGCCACCAGCTGCTCCTTGGTAACCCTACACAGGGTTGCTATGGGTTGGAACCGACTCGACGGCACTTAACAACAACAACAACAATAGATAAATCAGAAGCAAAGGACAGAGTTCTGTTATCCTGTCAAAGAACTATAGTAAACTAAAAACCAATATTGAACTGCTATTTTTCTTATTAAAATAAAGAACACAAGTTTACACAGTATCACCCTTTCTACTTGATAACATTACTAAAGCATCTTATTAACCTTCCAGTATGCTAATGCATGGGCAACCTGCCATACTACCAACAAAGAAGTATACTGACTGCATAGCTCTAAAAATAAGGGCCTGGTGTGGTGCTGTAGGATAAAGCACTGGGCTGCAAAGTTGGTCTGAACCACTGGTCGGAGGTTCAAATTCACCAGCTGCTCCATGGAGTTGTAACCGACTCTACGGCACTTAACAACAACAACAAAAGTAAAATAAATATACACAGCAACAAAAATAAAATAGACACAAAAATCAACAATCATCTTATACTGTTGTTGTTGTCAAGTACCATCAGTCAGTTCCGACCCATAACCATCCTGTACAGGGTTTCTGAGGTGCGGCTGATGAGTTTGAACTAACAGCCTCATGGTTCAAACTGAACTTGCGGTTCACTGCTTATCCTACAGCACCACACCAGGACTTTTACCAAGAACAGCCAATTTGCAGAACCTATCACAAGTGGAATAAAAACATAAATACCTAAGAAAAATCCTAACAGGAAATATTAAGACTTACATGAAGTTAACACAACTCTGCTGTGAAAAATAAAATGTATGAATACTTTTTATGAGCCTTAATAGGACATTAGTCAGACTGATGTTCTTGACAAAGGACAAAGATACAACTCAATCAGATATTTTGTTTTTGCTATTTTTAGTTCTTAGGATTCATCCACAAAGCCTCATCCACAAAGACAGGTTATATAGAAGACTTAACAAACAAATTCAACATTATCCTCTTGTGTTTATAACGGTACTAAAAGGACTAAGGCTCTGGTACCGTAGTGGTTACGAATCGGGCTGCGAACCTTAAGGTCAGTGGTTCGAAACTACCAGCCGCTCCGTGGGAGAAAGATGAGGCTTTCTACTCCCGTAAAGATTTACACCCTCGGAAACCCTGTACAGGGTCGCTATGGGTCGGAACCGACTCGAAGGCACTTAACAACAACAACAACAAACCTAACAAGATGGATCAGCCAGGTGGCATCATTGATGGACTCAAGTGTGGCAGTGGTAGTGAGGTTGGCCCAGAATCGGACATTGTTTTGTTCTGCTGTGCATGGGGTCGCTATGAGTCGGTTCCGACTCGATGGCACCTGACAACAACAACAACCTAAAGCCAGGATATTTTCAATAGCTTCAAACGCATGTGAAAGGTGGACAATGATTAATGAAGACCATAAAAGAATTCATGCATTTGAGTTGTGGAATTGGAGAAGAATTATTAAAGGTACATACCACTGTATTATTTCACCATACTTATTCAACCTGTATGCTGAGAAAATAATCCGAGAAGCTGGGTTATATAAAGAAAAACATGACATCAGGATTGGAGGGAGACTCATTAGCAACCTGCGATATGCAGATGATACAACCTTGCTTGCTGAAAGTGAAGAGGACTTAAAATACTTACTGATGAAGATCAAAGAGCACAGCCTTTGGTATGGATTACTTCTCAATGCAAAGAAAACAAAAATCCTCACCACTGGACCAGTAAACAACATTCTTATCAATGGAGAAAAGATTGAAGTTGTCAAGGACTTCATTCTTCTTGGATCAACTATCAATACTCATGGAAGCAGTAGTCAAGAAATCAAAGGACATATTGCATTAGGCAAATCTGTTGCACAAGATCTTTTTAAAGCGTTGAAGAGCAAAGGTGTCAGCTTGAAAACTAAGGTGTGCCTGACCCAAACCATGGCGTTTTCAGTAACCTCATATGCATGTGAAAGCTGAACAGGGAATAAGGAAGACAGTAGAAGAATTGATGCATTTAAATTAAGGTGTTGGAGGAGAAGATTCAAAGTGCCAAAAGAACCAACAGATCCCTGTTGGAAAAAGTGCAGCGAGAGTGCTCCTTTGAGGCCAGGATGGCCAAATTTCATCTCTCGTACTTTGGACATATTGTCAGGAGGAACCAGTCGCTGGAGAAGGATATCATGTTTGGTAAACTGGAGGGTCAGAGAAAAAGAGGAAGACCCCCAATGAGATGGATTGGATGGACTCAAGCATGGCAACAACAGTGAGGATGGCAGAGGACTGGGCAGTGTTTTGTTCTGCTGTGCTATGAGTCGGTACCAACTCGATGGCACCTAACCACAACAGCAACCACTGACTGCCAGAAGAACAAACAAATCTGGATTGGAAGAAGTACAACCAGAATGCTACTTAAAAACCAAGATGGCCAGACTTTGTCTCTCACACTTCAGTGACATAATCAGGAAGGATCAGTCCCTGGAGACAGACCTCATGCTTAGTAAATTGGAGGGATAGCGATAAAGAGGGAGACCCTCAATGAGATGGCATGGAAGCAAATACTGCTGAATTATGATGCAAAGAGGAGATTGTAATCATTGCAATGAAACTAGAGTGGAAAGCTGATGTTCTCCCATGTAGACTAATACTCAGTCCACAATAAAAACTTAAACAGAAAAAAAAATTGATCTCACTTATATGACGGATCAGGACTCCAGGTATGACACTACGGATCAGTATTGGACTGCAAACAACAGACAGGCAGTTCAAACCCACGAGCTGCTCCTCAGAAATCCAATCCAGGGTCGCTATGAGTCAGAACCAGCTCAGTGGCACTTAACAACAACATGAAGTATTTAGAAAAAGCAAAATGTTCATCAGAGGTTACCAAAGTTGGAAGGAAAGGAGGAAGATAGGGGAAAGCATGGTTTATGAAGTACTGAGTTTCTGTTTATGGTGATAAATGTACAATATTATAAATGTGATATCAAAAAATGTATACAAGAAAAATCTTGAATTAGTAACTATGGAGGGCTTCAAAAAGTTTGTAGAAAAATTCCATTATTTTTTAATTCCATTTTTCCACAAACGTTTTGAAGCTCCCTCATATATCTTTTTAAAACAATAACAAAGGCACCCCCACACACACACACACACACATACAAATAAACAGAAAAATGAAGAGGGAAAACGACACAGCATCAGGAACAGAAATGAATATATAGATAAATAAGACCCAAAACAGAAATAGACTCAAAGATAATCAAAGTCTTAAACAATAAAGAAAAGACCAAAAACTGAGGAGGAAAGAATGGATTACCTAACTAGTGGTGGTGGTGGTTATGTACCATGGAGTCGGTTCCAACTCATAGCGACCCTGTACAGGGTTTCCGAGGCTGAAATCTTTATGGGAGCAGAAAGCCTCATCTTTCTCCCACGGAACAGCTGGTAGTTTCTAACTGCTGACCTTGCGGTTCGCAGCCCGATTTGTAACCACTATGCTACTTAACTAGTTGTTGTTGTTGTTGTTAAGTGCCGTCGAGTCGGTTCCGACCCATAGCGACCCTGTACAGGGTTTCCGAGGGTGTAAATCTTTACGGGAGTAGAAAGCCTCATCTTTCTCCCGCGGAGCAGCTGGTAGTTTCGAACCGCTGACCTTAAGGTTCGCAGCCCGATTCGTAACCACTACGCTACCAGAGCTCCTTATGCTACTTAACTAGTGGTGCTGGTAAAATTGGCTAGCTGGGGCAAAAGAAGGGATTGTAGAAGATCAATTTATATTGACTATCAAACAGACAATGTCAAATTAAATACATTCCCTTTGTGTTTGTTTGTTTCATTTACTTCTTCTCGGGGCCATTCAAGCATAAGTGTTTAGAAGAAAAAGCACAAAGGACAAAAGATGAGAACACATCTACATGAATATATAAAAATGAAACGTTTCTGCTGCTTAAAAATGACCAGATAGTGAATTAAAACACAAATAATGGACTCCAAGAGAAGGAAAAAAAATCATACCACAAAAGCACAATATTCTTTATGTAAAACCGGTGTTTCAAATCAATTAAATTAAATTTTTTAAATCAAAATAAAAGTGGGTAAAGTACCTGACCGGATGACTTTCACACAGAAAAAAAAAAAAAACAAAAAAACAAAAACCTCTTCTCATCAGTTACAATATATATATATATATATATATATATATATATATATATATATACGTATAAAATTACATTTTCATAAAAATATTTAGTAAAGATTCAAAACAGAGTGCAGGCATGGCATGGTAAGACTACGGCGCAGGGTAATTAATATATCACAGCCTAAGTAATTTTATAACTCACTTCAAGAATCGTAAAGAGAGTTCATCTCTGCCTCAGGAATGCAACTTGAATAAATTCAGTTTAAGCAAGTAAGGGATCCTGAGACTTCCATCGTAGAAGAGAAAAATTAGTAATAGACATCTTACACTGATTTTAGGGTTTTTCTTACCCATAAAACCAACTATTAACCATAAATATACTATACCAAATCCTACCATGGCTTTTTCACTCAAAATTGTAATCATGGTTACGTTACTGGTGGTGGTGGGCCAAGCATCACATTGATAACAGATTTCCAATCTTGTGTTAGTTTAAGGGAGAGGGTAACGTTCAATTAATGTTAGGGTTTGTTGTTGTTGTTAAGTGCCGTCAAGTGGATTCCAACCTATAGCAACCCTGTACAGGGTTTCCAAGGAGCAGCTGGTGACCTTGAACCACTGACCTTACAGTTCAAACAACTTTTGCAGTCTGATGCATTAGCCTACAGCGCCACACCAGGACTCCATGTTAAAGCTAGCCAATGATTTATTTTGTATACTTCTCCTGCCTCTTTACAAATCTCATAGTAACTAGTTTCAGGAGTACCGATGTGGTGCTGTAGAAAAGCACTGGACTGCAAGCTACAAGGTTGGTAGTTCAAACCCACCAGCTGCTCCTAGAAACCCTACACAGGGTCGCTATGAGTCAGAACCGACTCCACAGCATTTAACAAGGAGGAGCTAGCTTACTTGTGAGGCTTTTTTTTTTCTTCTGAATCAGAAATAGTCTCCCTGTATGAATATAATTACTCAAAATCAAAGTTAAGCTTCAATTTCTTTGAGTTTTGATTAATTTTAACATTGTTGTAGTTACATGCTGTTGAGTCAGTTCTGAGTCATAGGGATCCTATATAGGGTTTCTGAGGAGTGGCTGGTGAATTTGAACTGTCGACCTTGCAATTCAAACTGAGCTCGAATTCCAGTGTATTATCCTGAAGTGCCATACCAAGCAATTACTGTTCTGAAACTATCTTCTTTGGTACATCCTGTTGGTGCCTTTTGGTTCATTCCATCTCCCAAAAACTCTATTGTTCAGGAACATTATTGCCTCCATTTTACAGATACAAGTAAGGTAGTTAAAGAATAGGTAATTAGCCAGAAAGTGGCCATGCTAGTATCTGTACCCAGTTTAATGCCTACATTTACAAGGAAGTATGGAAATGTGTCAAACAAGCAACAAGCTCAACAAAATTTGGCACAGCCATCACAAAAATCCTACTTTCAAGGAAGACTTAAGGACAAGGAAAAGGTTCATAACATAATGCTAAGTGAACCAATATTTTAAATTAGAGATCAAATTGCAATTTAATCTCTATTTGAATAAAACACCAATTGTGCTCAAAAATACGTTTGTGCACACAAATAAAAAGGAGCAGAAGGGAGCACACTACTACATTATTTAGTGTGTATTTCCAGATGTGATCAAATGTGATTTCTATTTCCTTAATTTTTCTTTCCCAGCAAGTCCAAAAATGTCAGTAACAGGAGTAACCAATTTTCACTTTAAAATATTTTAAAACCATAGGAAACAACTGAAGTTCTCAGTTTTCAAAGGTAGTATAGTTTGGGCTGGGGTGGGGAGTGGGTAATCAATAATTACATATTAATGTACTTTCAAGGAATTTGTTTCTGGATGACTAGGTTACAGACTTGTCCATAAGATAAGTATAGGATTTCAAACCACAAGTTGGTTGGAGCCTACCAGTTGCTCCTTGGGGGAAAAGTGAGGCTTTCTGCTAATGCAAAGATTTATAGTCTGGGAAACCCTACAGAGGGCTAGTTAGTGTGAACTGGAACAGACTCAATGGCATTTAACGACAAACAACAGTTAAAGACACTGCTGGGTCCTCTGCCATCTTTAAAATTATTGCTAAGTTTGAGTCCATTGTGTCAATCCAGGAGGGTCTTCCTCTTTTTCACTGCCTGGCCCTCCACTCTTCCAAGCATGATGTCCTTCTCCATGGACTGATCCCTCCTGACAACACGTCAAAAGAACAAGAGACAAAAACTCATCATCCTTCCTTCTAAAGAACATTTTTGCTGTAGTTCCTCCAAGACAGATTTGCTTTTTCTTCAGGCAGTCCTCAATACTTTAAATATTCTTTGCCTACACCATAATTCAAATGTATCAGTTCTTTTATGGTCTTTCTTATTCATTTTCCAACTTTGACATGTAATATGAAGTGACTGAAAAAGACCATGGCTTCGGTCAAGTATATCTTAGTATTCAAACTGATACCTCCTCTCTTGAACACTTTAAAGAGGTCTTTTGCAATCCATCTTTTGATTTCTTGATTGCTGCTTCCATGAATGTAAAATGTAAATATGGTTTTTGCTTGGCAGCCCACTTTACTGCAATTTAATTAGTATATAACACAGGGGATATTAGTACAGGAAATCCTCTTCAATTCTCAAAATGTCTTGTAAAGGCATTTCGGAATTGACTGAATTCTGATGACTGCTTACACAGAGAAGTTTGAAATGTTTAATTTAAAAAAAAAAAAAAAAAAAAAGCCAGTGACATTTAAATGATGCATTTCTAGTATTTTACTCAGAACAGCTCCTTGGCAAACTAAACATATTCAATGTCTACATAGTACTTGTTTTGAGCATTCCAAGAACGACTACTGTTTAAAATGGATGCTTGTTCAGATGTGTGAGTTGGGCTAGGGAAGGAGTGGTCAAATGTTTAGACTATGTTTTTTATTTTAAAGTACAGCATTACAAGTGGTTTAACTTCTTGTAATGAATTCTGGCAAGGCACTTTCCAAGACCAAAATAATTTAAATGCTGATAATGACATTTCTGCTACAATTATGAAAGCTTTTGCAGCCTGTCTGTTGTTGTTAAGTGCAGTCGAATCGCTTCTGACTCATAGAGACCCTGAATAGGGTTTCCTAGGAGTGGCTGGTGAGCTTGAACTGCTGACCTTGTTATTGAAATCGACCCTGCAGTCCAGCGCATTACCCCCACAGCACCATACCAAAGGTATAACACATTTTTAAAAAATTTCTAAAATATAAAATATCTTAGAGAAATGATGCATACAATTTTTAGGTTTGTGTATCTCAAAGGAAATTCTTTAAAAACTACTTTTCCACCTCACTCTGAAACCTAGTTAAACAAGTTGCCAGTGCAAGTACGGGAAATACAAATATTCCCCTGAACAGTGTAAATGCTAGCAGTATCACCCTATTGTTGTTGTTGTTGTTAAGTGCCATCGAGTCGGGTCCGACCCATAGCGACCCTGTACAGGGTTTCCGAGGGTGTAAATCTTTACGGGAGTAGAAAGCCTCATCTTTTAAAAGGATTCTGTAATTACCTTAGAAAGCAAGCCTGGAACTGAATGAGCTCACCCTCACCTGTACTGAAGCCAAAAATGGAAATGTATGATTCAAAACCTTCAGAAAAGGAAGAGTACAATCTAGAAACCCAGAGGTAGGACGACCCGCCCACTTCCCTGGAGGGCCCGTTGCTATGGGAACCCACAGTAACCCTTTAGATCCAGTAAAGTTTGGGGTTGGGAGAAATCCTCCTTGAAGCTGGAAAAGGTTTAAAAGGATGCTTGCTGGGTGAGAGGGAGTCTAAAAAAGGCAAGCTGGGTCATTCCAGCAGAAATTCAAAATATTCTGGGAACTAGAGTCATTTCATATAGTGCAGCTAAAGTTTGAGTCTTTATAGAGATGAGTCCCTCCCTCTCCGGTGGGAAACAAACCACCCTTTGTTGAGTTCCTGTCTGTGGTAAAATGAAGCTGGAGTTTTATCCCAAACTTCAACTAAAGTCCTAAAGTCTTGCTTTAAAAAAAAAAAAAAAAAAGACCGGTGATCCCCATACTGTTGCACATTAGGATTTGTTGCACTGGAGATTAAAAACAAACAAACAAACAAAAAATCATTGTGATTTAACTGGTCTGGGATACGGGTTAAGGCATGGGACGTTTTAACAGCTCCCCAGTGTTACTGTTTGATAAAGCCAAGTTTGGGAACTACTCTTACTAAATCTGGAGTGGTGGCGAGGAGTTTAAAATAAGAAAAGGCACAGTTACCTTCCTTTGTCGGCTTTAAGGCTAATAATAGAATTAGTTAGCTTTCTTCAAGCACATTCAGGACAATAGGTTGCTTGAAAAACAGGAATCCCCAGGATCCCCTAACAATACTTCCTTTGAGAGAAAAAGATCAGGCAGTATAAGCCTTTTCTTCCCTAGAGAACAAACATGCAAAACATGAAACTTCTACATTGTATTTTAAAAGCCACTGAGCCACGAAAGACACTTAACTTGGAGAATTAGCTCCAGGACCACAAGAAAACTGACCACCGAGATCTCAGACCAACACTAGCCGGGGTCCTGCGGGAACCAGAGCTGGGCAAGCCAGGGGTGTCAGGACCAGGAGCCCCCAACCCGAGACCCGCCCCACAGGCTCCGCAGACAGCGCCTAATAAAGTTTCTCAGAGGAAGTTTGCTCCTGATTCCCACAGCGCACCTCCCCAGGAGAGGGGCGCGGCTCCGACCACCTGCTCAGCGCCAAGGCAGCGGAGCCTCGCTGCTCACAGCACTCCCGCCACCTCCAGGGGTCGCGCACCCCGCAGGCGCCAGCGCGCCCCAGTTCGCCTCACCTCTCCCGGGAGCCCCTCGACCGCAACCAGCCAATGCCCCTCGGTCCAGAGTCGGAACCCCAGCGCACAGCAGCTTCGCGTGGAGCCCCCTCTGGAGGCCCGATCGTCAGCCAGAGCTTTTCGCGTCTGTGTGCCAGATCCACGTTGCCCAGCATCCCAAGGCCCGTGGTCCATCCGCGGGCCCAGGCCCTGCCCCGCAGACCCCTCCGGCCCGTGTCTGGATGCATGCCACTGTCCCGACAGCCCGGAGCTGCGCACGCGTGGAGGCACACACCGATCGCCTGCGGCACTTTTACTCACCGGACACGTTCCTCGTTGCCTCAGGCACCTCCCCGGCTCGCTCCGCTTGCAGTTCACCGCTCCAGCCCGGCGCCCGCTCCTCAAACCCGGGCCAGGGCACTTGCAGATCCAGCGCCCGGCGGGCTTGGCGGGCACCCGCACGCAGGGCACGTTCCTCGGGGCCGCGCGCTCGCACTGAAATGGGCGGGACCGCGCGGGCAGCGCGCCCGGAGGCGGCTTTGAACCCTGGGCATGCGCAGTGTCCGCCTCGCCTCGCCTTGGGGGTCTGTCAGCAGAGATGGGGACCCA
Organism: Chrysochloris asiatica; assembly: GCF_000296735.1. NCBI lineage: Eukaryota > Metazoa > Chordata > Mammalia > Afrosoricida > Chrysochloridae > Chrysochloris > Chrysochloris asiatica. Next base: position 4,316,765 of record NW_006408598.1, read on the forward strand.
GAATCAGTGGACGACAGGAAGCTAGAGAGTAGGAGTTCCCTACCTTTAATCACTGTTTCCCTTTACCCACAAAGTGCAGCTTTCTTCTTTAGTTCACACATCGATTAATATAGTCATCATTTATTGAACACCTTCTTTAGTAGAGCCTCTGTGTTACATACAGCATACACTCTGGTAATGGAAGAACAGAGTGCTTTTGGCATGAGGCCTCTTTTATGGCACTGATATCAGCCCCCTCCCTAAACAGAGTGCACAAATAGAGATCATGCCGTGTCTAAAACCTTAATTACATAACACTCTTAGGAAATGCTACTGGTGGTGTCTACAAGGAGGCTGCTTTAGGGAGTCAGAGTGAGAAGGTAAGTTCATCTATACAGGAAGGTAAACCCAAAAAGACACTATGGTGGAAAGATCAAAGAATATGTAAGTTCGTGGGAACCAATTTAACTTCAGAGTAGTTTTCATAATGAAGAGTGAAAAAAGGTAGCTAAAGCTGGCCTGGGAATGATCCTTAATGCATAGCCCAAAATTTCAACTTTATTTATTGAATTGGGAGGTGAGATGTGCTGTTCTGATTAAATGCAGAATTTAAAAATAGAAAGTGAAGGCTAGAGAGGCTGGAAATGTTATAGCTTACATTTTGGATAAGAAGTAGGAGGTAATTCAAGCGTTCGCATGAAGAATGGGGAAAAATGGAAACGTTTCCAGAGATTGTAAAGAGCAGACTGTTACCTTGCCTCTGTGAGAATAGAGAGCTGTTTATCTAAACACATTTCATTAGATTAGATCGTCATCCTTGTTAAACACCATGGAGTCGGTTCTGACCCATAGGGACCCTGTTTTGGGTTTCCAGTGATCTTGAACCCCTGGCCTTGTGGTTCAAACCAAATTTGCATTCCAGCACATTAACCCACAGTGCCATACCAGGACTAATTTTGGGGGGGCAAACTTGTTGTTGTTGTTATGTGCCGTGGAGTCGGTTCCAACTCATGGCGACCCTGTACAGGGTTTCCGAGGCTGTAAATCTTTACATATATACAAAACCAACAGCATACATTACTCTCAATGGTGAGAAACTAAAAGCTTTCCCTCTGCGAACAGGAACCAGACAAGGATACCCTTTGTCACCACTCCTATTCAATATTGTGCTGGAAGTCTTAGCAAGAGCTATATGGCAAGACAGGGAAAGTAAAGGCATCCAAATTGGCAAAGAGGAAGTAAAGCTCTCTGTATTTGCAGACAATATGATCCTATATGTAGAAAACCCCAAAGACTCAGTAAAAAATCTACTAGACCTCTTTGGAAGATTCAGCGAAGTGTCAGGGTATAAGATCAACATACAAAAATCACTTGGATTCATCTATACTAAAAATGACAGCATTGAAAAGGACATTAATAAAGCAATATAATTTGCAATAGACACCCAAAGGATGAAATATCTAGGAATAAATGTAACCAAAGAAACAAATACTTATACAAAGAAAACTACAAAACACTACTACAAGAAACCAAATATGGAAGAATGTACCATGCTCCTGGATAGGAAGACTTAACATTGTTAAAATATCAATACTGCCCAAAGCAATTTATACATATAATGCAATCCCAATCCAGATTCCAACAACATTTTTTAAAGAGATGGAAAAAACAGTTACAAACTTTATATGGAAAGGAAAGAGACCCAGGATAAACAAAGCACTGCTTAAGAAGAAGAATAAGGTTAGAGGCCTGTCACTCCCCAACTTCAAATTTTACTACACGGCTTCAGTGCTCAAAACAGCTTGGTACTGGTATAATGAAAGATACATAGAACAATGGACAGAATCAAGAATCCAGAAATTAATCCATCTACATACATCCAACTGATTTTTGACAAAACACCTAAATATATCGCATGGGGAGATGATAGTCTCTTCAACAGATGGTGCTGGCAGAACTGGAAAGTGATATGCAAAAGACTGAAACAAGACCTTCCCCTCACACCTTATACAAAAACCAACTCAACATTGATTAAGACCTAAATGTGAATCCCAGAATTATGAAAGCCATGAATGAAAAAATAGGGACAGATGTGAGGGCACTAATTCAGGGAATACACAGACTACATAACATTTTGAAAACTACACAAACAAAAGTAGACAAAATAGATGAGTGTGATATACTAAAAATTAAAAACTATGTGCATCAAAAGACCACCAGAAGAATAAAAAAGGAACCCACAAAATGGGAAAAAATATTTTGCAATGACACATCAGACAAGGGACTTAGTTCTAAAATATATAGGAAACTACAACACCTCTACAAGAAAAAGACAAATAACCCAGTTAAAAAATGGGCACAGGACAGACCCTTCAACAAGGAGGAGATCCAGGCAGCCAACAAACATATGAAGAAATGTTCATGATCACTAGCCATTAGAGACATGCAAATCAAAACAACAATGAGATATTATCTCACACCAGAAATAACAGCAAAGATCAAAAAAGCATAGCTGGCAGGAATGTGGAGAGACTGGGACACTCCTGCATTGCTGGTGATACTGCAAAATGGTCCAACCTCTCTGGAAAGCAATATGGTGCTTCCTTAGAAGGTTAGAAATTGTAACCAGAACCCCATCCAGAATTGTCTGAGGTGGGAAATTTCCACTTGAAAGGATGGGCAGACTAGCCTGGAGCAACTAGAAGAACAGACGATACTTCTTGAAAGAAAGACCGACAGGAAAAGTACAAAACAATATAGGTAGACTGACTGATGACTACAAGAACAAGCAAGTTGCTTGCCCATGAGACAAACCCCCTTCCAAGACTAAGACTCAGTGGGAATACATGCTCTGATTGGTGACCATGTTTGTTATCGATAAGGGGAAGTGATGGAAAAACAGCAATTAAACTGCGAGCTAAGCCCTACAACGTTCAATAGACTCCTGTGAACCCAGGTGGAGACCTGGTTGGTCAGCAGTGTGGAAAGACCTGGGGACTCCTGGGTCCAGAGTCAGTCACATAGCCACAGAGGACTAGAGTGGAGAATGAAGCGTCCAGCTGATAAGAAGAGAAGGCATATTCACAAGAACACCCACACTTGCAGATAGTACCCACTTGACCTGGCTTCAATGACTGCATGATCAGAGCTCAACTAGAAGAAAAAAAGAGTAATCTGATACAATTTGATGAACTTGACCTATGCCTATGGATGCAGTAACTCAAAAGAGGGAACAAATCTTTACAGTGAACATCATTCCCACCCCGTCTGTACATAGAGTAGACAGGTATAGGCAATTTGGACACTGGCTACCAAAAGTGGGGGAGGGTGGTGCTACAAAGGCAAGAAATGACTGGCTTACAAGCTTTCAAGAGAGAACCTAGATCCAGAGGGAATGGAGGAAGGTAGAATCTCCACAGAGTAGTATTCAATCTGTCTATGCGGGGCTGATGAAAGGAACTGCGGATAGGTCTCTTGTGATACAATAGTGGATAATTGTTATCAGGACTGATTGTGAGGGATGGAAATGTAAAGGTAGACATTTTGTAGCAAGGAGGGGCATGATTAACTTTGCAGTCTAGGAGCGGAGGTCCCTGGGACCATGAAGGGAGAAGAGTGGAGAGCAGGATCCTGCCCAGAGAAGCAGTGACACCAGAGATGGAGGCAGAGTCAATGACGTGGAGAAATGGAGCAGCTGGGAACTTTAGACCCAGGGAGCGTGAGGGGCTGTGTAGTGATGACTGGGAGGCAGGTATACCCTTTGGTTGGTTGCTGATGCATGGAGGGGATTGTAACCACGGCAATGAAATGATATACGATAGGATGTAAAACTAATGTTCTCCCATGTAAACTATCACATAATTCATAATAAAACATTTTTTAAAAAAGCAACTGATTAAAAAAAAAATATATATATATATATATATATAGCTACAGTCACTAAATTTTCCTTTCAGCATTTGTTTGAACCTTGAAAAACATTTCTGTTCAACTGAAAAATCTTTCAGTTGGAAAAAAGTATGATGTAGTGAAAGATGGATAGATTTCAGAAAGCAAAAACCTGGTTAAAATCTAGATGCCCCATAATAAGCTGTGTGATCTTGAGTAAATTACATAATATTGGTGAACTATTATATGCTCGCCTATAAAATGGATCATAATACTTTTCAAGTTTTGAAAATAAATTGAAAATTTATTCATTCTTATCTGAAAACTAAGGATTATAATCTAAAATTTGTGAGGTTATGAATAATAAAAGTGGGAAAAGCACACAGAACATAGTAAAGTCTGGACAAATGGCAAGTACCAAGCGCTGGTCTGCTAACCAAAAAGTTAGAGATTCTAACCCACCCAGAAGCACCTTGAAAGAAAGACCTGGTGAAAGAAAGACCTGCTTCTGAAAGGGCCCAGCCACTGAAAATACTAGGGAGCACATTTCTCCTCTGGAGTGATCATGAGTCAGAATTTACTGCGTGGCAATTGGTCCTGCCCGCTGAACGAATTCCAGAAGCAAAAACCAAGGTGTGAGAGGGTGGATATTGGCACTTTGAAAATATTTTTTCCATTCCTTGAGAAATAATATTAAATTGTAAACATTGGTTTAATAGCAAGATTAGTATCTAGCTTTGAAGACTCAGGACCTTCGTCTAATGGGACAACTCAGTCAATAGGCATATATATGTTTCACAAAGTTCACGTTTACATTGTAGTGAAGTGTGTAGTATCTGGGTTTTTATAAGCTTGTAAGTGATCATCTATATACAACTATTTGTCTTGTCAGGAGCAAAAAAGTAAGAAAGTTAACAAAATCACAGAGAAGAAACAAGTCTACAAAGATTGATATCCTCCATGGTCCATGTCTCTACTATCCTGAGACCAGAAGAAGCTCAGCTACCACCATTGATTGATCTCATTGAGGTCACAATCGATTATCCCTGATAGAATGGGAAAGAAATGCAAAACAAAATTCAAATTCATAAAAATGATCAGATTCACTGGACCACCGAGACCAGAGGACACCCTAAGACTTTGTTGTTGTTGTTAGGTGCCATCAGGTTAGTACCGACTCATAGCAAACTTATGCACAACAAAATGAAACCCTGACAGGTCCTGTGCCAATCTCACAATGGTTGCTAAACTTGAGCCCATTGTTGTTGACACTATGCCAATCCATCTTGGAGGTCTTCCTCTTTTTTGCTGACCCTCCACTTTACCAAGCATGATGTCCTTCCCTAGAAACTGGTCCCTCCTGATTATATGTCCAAAGTATGAGAGACAAAGTCTTGGTTTCTAAGGAGAATTTAGGCTGTACTCCTTCCAACATGGATCTGTTTATTATTTTGGTAGTCCATGGTACTTTTAATAGTCTCCTCACAACACCATGACTCAAATGCATCAATTCTTCTACTGTCTTCATTATTTATTGTCCAACTCTCAGATGCAGATGAGGTTACTGAAAATGCCATGGCTTGAGTCAGGAATACTTTAGTTCTCAAAAATCTTTGCTCGTCAACACTTTAAAGAGGTCTTGTGCAGCAGATTGGTCTAGTGCAATACGTCACTTGATTTATTGACTACTGCTTCCATGAGTGTTAATGATTGATCCAAGCAAAATGAAGTCTTTGATAATTTCAATCTTTTCTCCATTTATTTTGATATTACTTATTGGTCCAGTGGTGAGGATTTTTATTTTTGCATTGATATGCAACCTATACTGAAGACTGTGGATTTTGATCTTCATCAGTAAGTATTTTAACTCCTCTTCATTTTCAGCAAGCAAGGTTGTATCCTCTGTATACTGTAGGTTGCTAATGAATCTTCTTCCAATCCTGATGCCTTGTTCTTTAAGTAATCCAGCTTCTCTAATCATTTGCTCAGTATACAGACTGAATAAGTTTGGTGAAAGAATACAACCCTGGTGCCCGCATTTCTTAATTTTAAACTGTTCTGTGTTCCCTTGTTCTGTTCTGCATTTTGGTCTATGTACAAGTTCCTCCTGGGCACAATGAAGTATTCTGGAATACTCATTCTCTGCTGTGTTGTCTGTCCATAGCTTGTCATTGGCCCACACAATCAAAAGCCTTTGCTTAGTCAATAAAGCACATGTGTAACACTGTGGGATAAACCACTAGACCACAAGGTCTGTTTGAACCACAAGGTAGGTAGTTCAGACTCCCCAGCCACTCCTTAAAAGCCCTATACAAGGTCACTATGAGTTGGAACCAACTCAATGTCACTAAACAACAACAAACATCTTCCTCGTATTCTTTTCTTTCAGCCAAGATCCATCTGACATCAGTAATGATATCCCTTGCTCATCTGGCTTGAACCTCTGGCAGTACTCATATCAATATACTGCTGCAGTGTGAGACTGTTGCCCTCAAAGCCTCTTCAAACCTCGAACCAACACTATCCTTCTGAGATTAGTTTTTAACAGAAAAGCAATGGCACACAAATACAGGATAGTACACATCAGTTCAGTGCTTTACTAAAAACAAAACAAAACAACAACCTCTGTATGAGTCCAAAAGGTTAACATTTATTCCTAAGCAAAGATAGGAAGATAAGTGGGCAAAAAATTAAGCATGCTGGAAATGAAATAACACATTAATGAGAGTGGTGATACATTTGAAAAATATAACTTACGCCATAGATCAAGTTATATGAAAATTGTAAAAGGACAACCTAACTTGTGCTTAAATGTTCACCATAACACAATAAAATATTAAAAGAAGTTTTAAGAGGTAGAAGAAAAATTTAGCCTCCCTCCCTCTGGAACACACTAAAAGAGCATCTATATGAATATTTAATTATATGTAAATAAATGTCCCTCAATAGCCTTGAATTAGGCATAGACCCAGTTGTTGTTATTGTTAAGTGCAGGGTTTCCTAGGAGAAGCTGGTGAGCTTGAACTGCCAACCTTGCAGTTCAAACGACTTTGCAGTTTGGCGCACTGACCTACAGCGCCACACCAGGACTCCAAGGATAGAGACCCTTGTTCGTTATAACACCAAAGATGCAAAGCAGGTCTATGAATTTACATTTGTAAATATTGTTCCAATTTAAATTCCAGTTCAGTTCACTCAACTTGCTAGTAGGAAAACGGGACCAAGGAATAGCATACTTTTGAACTCATTCTTCTCTCACGTGGTCGTGATGTGCTGTGGTGTCGGTTCCGACTCATAGAGGGTCAGCGAAAAAGAGGAAGACCCCCAACAAGATGGATTGGCACAGTGGCAACAACAATGTTCTCAAGTGTAATCATTGTGAGTGTGACAGGACTGGGCAGTGTTTTGTTCTGTTGTGCATAGATGCTATAAGCTGGAACCAACTAACAATAATACAGCGTTCATTCAAAATATTTATTGAACCTCTTAAGGGACAAGCCTATAGAAATGGGAAATATGTATATATAAAGTGACAAAAGAATCCATTCATTACAGTAATAATACCATTTGTTGTGTACTATCCACTGTCCATACCCTCAGGGAAATTATTACGTATGGGGGGGCACATACGGAAAACCCATAGCCATAGGTTAAGGTAAAATGTGACAAGTGCCTTAAGAGGGCCATAAATTATTAAGTCAATTGTACCTTTTTCCACGAATTGATACTGACACTTATTCTCCTAATTCTACCTCCACTATACCAGCCATATTTTAAGATGGGGCAAGGGAACAGGACACACCAGCACATTTTGAAAACGTTTTGAGAAAAGTTTCATCACAGGTGCCTTAGAGCTTATTGGAAACTGTAAGATATGGTGAGTTCGGAGAGGTTTTACAATGCAGTTAGATGTAAAAACTCATCTTCTTTTTCTTTATTGTCAGGCTGTTATTTTGCATTTGAGTTTTAAAAAAGAGAGAGGGAAGAAAAAATTAAGTGAGATAAATTTCCCTGGCATAATGGAGATTTCAGGTGAAAATACATAAAATCTCAAAATGAAAATAACAAAAGGTAGAGGTTTTAGGACAAACAAAAGATTTTGGGGAAAATACACAGCAGTTTAGTAACCTTTAAAAATCAGGAAGATACTTTATTATGAAAATTTGCAAATAATATGATTTCAGGAGCTTTGTCATAGTGACTGGGGAAATAAATTAATCTGGAATTAAAATCTATACTGGAAAGGGAAGGTTTTTTTTTGTTTTTAAATAAAATTGAAAGGATTGGCCTCAAGCTATGGATGGTAATTATCATCTGAGGAATAGTAATGGTGATAATTGTTGTTGTTGATGTTAAGTGCCTTCAAGTGGGTCCCCACTCAGATACTCTAGAAGGTTTCCAAGGAGCAGCTGGTGAGTTTTAACTGCAGACATTGCAGTTCAAATCGACCCTGCAGTCCACTGCATTATCCCACAGCTGCTGGTGGTGGTGGTGTGCTGTGGAGTCAGTTCCGACTCATAGTGACCCTGTATAGGGGTTTTTGTTATTTTTTTAAGTACCGTTGAGTCGGTTCTGACTCATAGTGACCTTGTACAGTGTTTCCAAAGCTGCAAATCTTTACGGGAGCAGAAAGCCTCATCTTTCTCCCGCGGACCGGCTGGTAGTTTCGAACTGCCGACCTTGAGGTTAGCAGCTCGATTCGTAACCACTATGCTACCAAGTATATGGGTTATTGTTGTTGTTAAATGCCATGGAGTCGATTCCGACCCATAGCAACCCTGTATAGGGTTTCCATGGAGCAGCTGGTGAGCTTGAACCACCAACCTTGCAGTTCAAACAGCCTTGCAATCTGGTGCATTAACCCACAGTGCCACACCAGGACTCTGGGTATATGGGTATCCGAGGTTAAATCTTTATGGGAGCAGAAGGCCTCATCTTTCTCTTGTGGAACTGCTGGTAGTTTCAAACTGCTGACCATGAGAATAGTAGCCCAACTCATAACCACTATTCTCCCTATCCCACAGCCCAGCTCGTAACCAGTGCTCCTTATCCCACAGCTAGAAGATGTGAAATAACATAAAATACATCCTGGGCCATATTTTTTTTTTTTAACAATTACAAATCCTGGAATGAATGGTACCTTGTAAATTTAATCAATGGGCTAACACCAACTAAAGAACTTTGGCTGCTAACCTCAAGGTAGGCAGTTCGAAACCACCAGTGGTTCTGCAGGAGAAAGCTGAGGCTTTCTGCTCCTGTTAGGATTTATAGCCTCGGAAACCCTATACAAGATGGCTATGAGTTGGAACCGACTCCAAAGCACATAACCAACCAACCAACCTAAGCACCAATGGCTTAAAAGTAGATATAAACTGCAATTAGAACTACTATCTGTTCATATGTAGTATTCTTTCCTTCATCTTTGTTTTTATTAATACTAGTAGAAAGAATTCAAGTCAATTAGTATCAGAGGTCTAATGATGCTTATTTAGTAAACATAATGGCAATATATTTCTTAGAGCAAATATAGTTAATAATTATAAATCAAAATTTAACAGGATGGCTAGTGGGCACAGTATGAGGAAGCTTCAAAAAGTTTGTGGAAAAAAGAAATAAAAGATAATGAAAAATTTTCATGAACTTTTTGAAGCCCTCTAACATTCCACCAGCTGCTCATTGGAAACCCTGTACATGAATGTCTGTGAATCGATTCCAACTCAAAGCCACTTAAGAGCAACAACATTCTTTACAAATTCAAGCACTTCCCACCCTCACTCCCAACTCCACAAACACATATACACAGATACACACCCTGCCCACTTCGTCCACGCTGGTATTTTAATACTTTGTTTCATGAACAAAATGTTATTGATGTACATGAAACTTTTTAATAACATGACTTTCACACATTTTAAATATATCTGAATACTGTAAAATGGTTAGAGTTCTGTGTCAACTTGACTAGGCCAGGATTCCAGAGGTTTAGCAATTGGGATGTGCTTATTCCCGTGGTGATGAAAGCTAATACAGGCTTACTTAACTCTATGATGAGTGGCTAGGCATGGTGAATCATTTGAAGGGATGCTTGCTTGCGGGTGTTACCTGCTCCCAATATAATGGACTTGTGAGAAGGGCTCTCTCTCACTTCCCCTGGGGACCTGGGACTCTACAATTGTAAGCCAGTTCCTTGACTATAAATTTCTCTCTATATATACTCATGTTGTAGTTGTTGTTGTTGTGTGCCATGGAGTCGGTTCCGACTCATAGCGACCCTGCACATGGTTTCTGAGGCTGTTAATCTTTACGGGAGCAGAACGCCTCATCTTTCTCCTGCAGAGCAGCTGGTAGTTTCGAACTGCTGACCTTGCGGTTCGCAGCCCGATTCGTAACCACTACGCTACCAGAGCTCCATATATATATATATATATATATATATATATTTCACTGGTTTTGCGTCTCTAGAAAACCCAGCCTAAAACAACCTGATTATGACTGCTAAGCTAACTTTACATCACTATGACATTTATAATATTGGTGGTATATGTACCTTTGAGTCATATACCATATGAGTTCTGACTCATAGTGACCCTGTATAGAGTTTCCAAAGCTATAAGTCTTTATGGGAGCAGAAAGCCTCATTTTTCTCCTTGCACAGTGCCTAGTGGACTCAAACTTCTGACTTTGCAATTAGCAGCCCAATGTGTAATCCATTACTCTACCAGGATTCCCTAAATTGAGTGTCATCATAAAAATTAAATACATATAAATTATTTTGCATAAGCAACAATAAAAACAGAGCAACAAACACTATTCACTTAGAGTGTCTTCATAAATGAACCTCCCACAGAGCATATATCTAGCTTTCTAGAACAAAACTGCAAACTTCATTAGACAAATTTATTAGAATTACATGAATTTTAAATTTATTTCCATACCTCATCTAATTTAAAGGGATCATCTGTATCAGTGCTATCAAACAAATGTGAGCTACGCATGCCCTTTTAGATTTTCTAGTAGTCACATTTGAAAAAGTAAAACACAAACCATATACAAAAACAATTCAAAATGGATCAAAGACCTAGATGTGAAAACTAAAACCAAAAATGCTTAGAAGAAAATATAGGGGTTAGACTTTGGGTTCTACTGTTTAGTGAAAGATTATCAGATAAAATAACAAGCTGGAACCGCAAAAGACAAAATAGATAGAACTTCATAGAAATTAAGTATTTATGTATAGCAGACATTATCAAGAAAATGAAAAGACAACCTACACACTGGAAGAAATTTTGGGGAACCATATAACCACTTAACACTAAGACAATAATAATAAAAAAAAAAGACAAAGACTTGAACAGTTCATCAAAAATAACCAGCAAATAATATGAAAAGATGCTCAGCATCATTAAGCATTGTTATTGTTTTTAGTTGCAGTTGAGTTGAATCATGTTGACCCATGGCAACCCAAAGTGTATAGAGTAGCACTGCTCCATAGGGCTTTCAAGGTTTCAAAAGGAGATCACAGTAGCCATTAAAAATAACAGTTGCCATTGAATCAATTCTGACTCTAGTGACCCTATTGGACAGAGTTTCCAAGGGTCAGCTCGTGAGTTTGAAGCACCGACCTTGTGGTTCAAACAGACCTTGCTAGGCATTATCCCACAGCGCCACACCAGGACTCCAGCCTCTAAGTTGTTAAGTGCCGTGAAGTCGGTTCCGACCCATAGTGACCCTGAACAGGGTTTCCGAGGCTACAAATCTTTATGGGAGCAGAAAGCCTCATCTTTCTCCCATGGAACTGCTGGTAGTTTTGAACTGCTGACCTTGCGGTTCACAGCCCGATTTGTAACCACTACCCAACCAGACCTCCATAAGTGGTCTTGTAAAATTCAAGACAAAGTAGTCAGCTCAGCAAGTTATGGGGGCTGTTGTGTGAGATTCTACACACTCAAAGAACATAAAACAATCACAGAGGCTTTTTTATGAATAAGTTTTTAAAAAATTGAAAACTACATTGCTAAGAAAAAGGTCAAGAAAGTTGCACCAAGTTTTTTTTTTTTTCCCATCGTGACAATGCACCTGCTCATTCTTTAAAGATGGCAAAAGCTATCCTACTAGAATTTCATTGGTAAACCTTACCTTATCCACCCTACAGCTCTGATCTTGTCTCTTCAAATTTTTTTGTTCCCCAAACTCAAAGCACATAAAAAGACTATGATTTGACTCCCTCGAGGATGCCCGAGCTGCCATTTTGAAGTAGTATAAATTAAAAAGCACGCAACTCTTTGGGAAAGGGTTTGAGGGATGGAAGAAACATGCCTACAGAAATGTATAGGCCTAGATGGAAGATATATCGAGAAACAATCATTTCACATTTTGATATTTTTGATTCTGTAGCAGTACGTTTTTGCTTTCCCTCATATACCATGTAGTATATATACATTGTTGTTGTTGTTAAGTGCCTTACCACTAACAAAAACAAAACTAAACAAAACCCATTGCTGTCAATGGCAATCTTGTGTCTTACAAGCTAAACTACTATGTAGGGTTTTATTGGTTGTAATCGTCACAGAAGCAGATCGCCAGGCCTTTCTTTCATGGTACTCCTGGGTAGGTTCAAATCACCAATCTTTAGGTTGCACCAAAACATTGTGTATAGGACCAACAAAAATCAAAGTTACTGCCATAGATTCAATTCCACTTCATAGTGACCTATACAGGATTTCCACAGCTGTAAAATGTTTATGGGCAGAAAACCTTATCTTTCTCTTGTGGAATGGCTAGTGGGTGTGAACTGCTGGCCTTGCAATTAGCAGTTCAGTGCTTAGCTTACAGTGGCACCATATTTGTTCATTGGTAGTTGTGTACTGTCAAGTCAGTTTCAACTCATAACAATCCTGTATAGAGTTGGAATCCTGGTGTGGCGCCTTGGGTTAATGCGCCAAACTGCAAAGCCGTTTGAACTGCAAGGTCAGCAGTTCAAGCTCACCCGTCACTCCTCAGAAACCTTAGATAGGGTTGCTATGGGTCAGAACTGACTCGATGGCACTTAACAACAACAATCTTTACAGGGATGTTCTGATGTAGTGTTGTAGGATAAGCGCTGGACTGCTAACCACAAGGTCGGCAGTTCAAACCCACCAGCTATTCTTTGAAAACTGTCTACAGGGTCGCTATGAGTCAGAACTAACTCAATGTCATGTAACAACAGCAACAGCAATCTTTACAGAAGCAGAAAGCCTCATCTTTGTCCCACAGGGCAGCTGGTAGATCCTAACTGCTGACCTTGTGGTTAGCAGTCCAATGCACAACCCATAATCCTTATGCAAACCACTGTTGTTGTGAAGTGCATCAAGTTGGTTCAGACTCATAGTGACCCTGCATACGGTCTCCAAGGAGTGGCTGGTGAGTTTGAACCAACAACCTTATGGTTCAATAGCAACAACAACAATTAGTGTAAACTGTTGAATAGCGGTATTCATGGGTGTGTTTTCTGCATTTTTTGCTTTATGAAAATTTCTAAAAATAGAGAAAGTATCTCTGATATTGGGGTCCTGAAACCTTTCTACCATACCTACATTTATTTGATATATTTAACTATTTTTTTTCCAATATCCAACTGCTGAGGGTAAAATGTAACACCTTTATGACAATATTATTGATCAATATTATTATCTGTATGCAGTCCTGGTGTGGCACTGTGGGTTAATGCACTGAACTGCAAAGTCGGTTTAAACAGCAAAGTCGGCACGTCAAGCTCACCAGTCTCTCCTCCGAAACCCTATACAGGGTCACTATGGATCGAGACCAATTCAATGGCACTTAACAACAACAAATTACCCTGAAATCCTGACATGGCATTGCAGGATAAGCACTGGACTGCTAACTCTAATGTTGGTGGTTGAAACACAACAAACTGCTCCTCGGAAAACCTATATAACAGAGGTGTTGTTGTTATTGTTGTTAAGTGCCTTGGAGTCAATTCTGACGCATAACGACCCTGTACAAGATTTCCTAGGAGCAGCTGGTGGGTTTGAACTGTGATCTTTGTGGTCTACAGTGCAGTGTTTATCTTACAGCACCACACCAGGAGTCCTGTATAGTAGGGGTAGGGATGTTTTCTCTGCCAAAATTTATAACATCATTTGTGGGCCATAAAAATTACCAACTTAAAATTAGCCTACTATATTTGGTCAAAGGAGGTCTGGTAGTGTAGTAGTGATGAATAGGGCTGAGAATCGCAAGGTCAGCAGTTCGAAACTACCAGCTGTTTCACAATAGAAAGATGAAGCTTTCTGCTCCCATAAAGATTTACAGCCTCGGAAACCCTATACAGGGTCGCTGTGGTTAGGAACCGATTCGACGGCACTTAACAACAACAACAATAAATGTGATGGCTCAATGGACTCAGCCATGGCAACAATTGTGAGGTTGGCCCAGGACTGGGCAGGGTTGTACATAGGGTTGCTATGAGTCGGTCCAGACTCGATGGCACCTAACAACAACAACAATGTGATAGCTGGGGTCCTGGTGTGGCACTGTGGATTAATGGGCTAGACTGCAAAGCCGTTTGAACTGCAAGGTTGGCGGTTCGAGCTCACCAGCTTTTCCTCGGAAACCCTATACAGGGTTGTTATGCGTCGGAATCGACGCGACGGCACTTAACAACAACAACAGCAGCAGCAACAACAATAACAATGTGATAGATGGTGTAGCTCTGTGGGTTAATGTGCCAGACTGCCAGGTCAATTTGAACCACAAGGTTGGTGGTTCAAACTCACCAGCTGCTCCTTGGAAACCATATACATGGTCACTACCGCTCCAAACTGACTCAATGGCACTTAATAACAACAACAAATGTGATAGCTGTAACTACAGTTGCCTTGTCAGGGCCAAACCAAATGATTTCAAGGGCATTATATGGAGTCCTAGGAGTTCTCGTAGTGTAGTGGTTACGTATGGGGCTGCGAACAACAGTCAGAAGTTCGAAACCACTAGCTGTTCTGCGGGAGAAAAATGCGGTTATCTGCTCCCGTAAAGATTTACAGCCTCGGAAACCCTGTACAGGGTTGCTATGAGTTGGAACCGACTCCACGGTACATAACAACAACAACATATGGAGTCCTGGTATGGTGCTATGGGCTAATGTGTCAGACTGCAAAGTTGGTTAACTGCAAGATCAGTGGTTCAAGCTCACCAGTGGCTCTTTGGATACCCTATACAGGGTCACTATGGGTTGGAATTGATTCGACTGCACTTAACAACAACAGCAATATGGTCCGCAGCCCAAATGTTCCCCAACCTTGCTGTATAAGGTCTCTATGAGTCTGAATTTACTTACTTACCACAGCATTTACTAACAACAAATTACACCAAGATTTAGCGACTTTCAAACAACCATCTTTATTAATTCCACTAAGTCTGTGTGTTTGCTGGGCAATTTTGCTGGTCAGCAACAGGCTTGGGTAGTCTTGCATATGTTCAGATGTAGCTGGTGGGTTGCCTAGGGCAACTTCATCTAGGATGGCATCAGCTCAACAATTCAGCTCTGCTCCATGGACTTGCTCATTCTCCAGGAGACTAATCCAGGTTTGTTCTCTGCGCAGGGATGGGCAATCAAGAGTGTGAAATGTGGAAGCATGTTTTTAAACCTATGATGGACTTCCAAAAGAGAGTGTGGAGATGTGAAAGTATGTTTTTAAACCTCTAATTGAATCAAGTTTCCACCGTCCAATCAGCCAAAGGAAGTCATATTGGTAAACCCAGAGTCAATGTGGCAGGATACACCAATGTATCCAATACATTCAATATCTTCCAAGCCGAGTGTTTTACTTGATTAGTCAGTCATATCCAGTTTTTCTCATTCTGCAGTTACTTATCTATCTTAGTCATTGTAGCATTGAATACCTACCTGTCTCTTTTGTAAACTGGACCTCTGTTTCTGTAAGTTTTATTAATATCCTTCTGTTTTTTTTTTTCAAAACATTTTTATA
>NW_006408598.1:4333216-4335059 GCF_000296735.1 Chrysochloris asiatica
TTGATTTGAACTGCTGTCATAGCAGCTAGCAACCCAGCTCCTAAGCCTCGCCCTATGAGGGCTCCCTACGTAGCTAATTATAAAACTTAGAAAACAAAGGGCATCTTCAGAAAATTTTGAATGGCAACAGATCAGTTCATTACTGCCACAGGCTGGACTAAAGAAGTAAGAAAGGGGCTGTGGCTGAAATATGTACACTATTGTAGATTAGAAAATTTAACAAAATTGGTGCTGGGACCCTCTGACCACCTTGGTCAGATGATTCACAACTGTGCTGTCCTGGTGTTTCAGTTTCCATTAAGGACCCACCCAGGCACAGCCCCTGAGGTCAAGACTGCCTCTCCCTGAGTTGGCTTGTTGTTAGGTGCCTTGGGGTCAGTTCTGACTCAGTGCACGAGAAGGAAACACTATTAGATCTTCCGCCATGCTCACAGTTATTATATTTGAGTCTATTAGTATGTCAATCCATCTCCTCAGAAGTCTTCCTCTATTTCTGCAAATCCTCCATTTAGGCTTAGTGGGATCTGAGTTGGGCTGCACCATAAGGTCAGCAGTTTCAATCTACCAGCTGTTCCGTGGGAGAAAGATGAGGTTTTCTGCTTCCGTAAAGTTTTACAGCCTCGGAAACCCACGGCACACAACCACCACCACTGCCGCCTCAACTTGACCAAGCACTGGGATGGCTGTTTGATTTTAAGTGCTATCGAATCGGTTCTGACTCATAAATACCATGTATAGAGTTTCCAAGGAGCAGCTGAGTTGGAACTGCTGATCTTGAGGTTCAAACCAAAGGTCCCATGCATTATCCTGCAGCGCCACATCAGGACTCCATTAGGATGGCTGGTTGTGGTGGTTATATGTCGTGGAGTTGGTTCCGACTCATAGCGACCCTGTACTAAGTTTCCGAGGCTGTAAATCTTCACGGGAGCAGAAAGCCTCATCTTTCTCCCGGCAGACCGGCAGGTAGTTTCAAACTGCTGGGACAGCTAGGGAGTTTTAATCTACTTTCAAACACACTGCCTGAGGGAAAAGCATTTTACATTGCCAGTTAAAGATTAGAAAGAACTCAAATGGAAGCTGAATTTAAGTCAAGACTGAAATTGGAGTTAAAGCACTTACTTTTAACTGTGGCATTCAGCAAACCAAGTGCTTAGAATTTAACCTTTAATACAGTACATTTTGTCAAAATTCTAAACTCAATTTAAAAAAAGATTAAGTAAATACATATGTGTATACAATTCTGAGAAGTGCTTATTATCTACCTGTCAATTATTCATTCAACATTTATAATTTATGTGTAAGTTTTTTGCTGCGTTCCTTCACGGTTGATGACAATTCATCACATAAAACCATTCCTGGTTGAATTTTAAAGAAAATATACTGAAGATATATATATAAATAAAATCTATGGAGAGATTCTTAAAACCAGACATTAAAGTAAAATGTACTGTATTTTATCAACTGGAATTCTGTAGAGTTCCAGAGATCCTGTAGAATTCTTTTTTTGTTCCTCTCTCTCTCTTTTTAAGCAGGCATTATAAAGTATTTGTTACTAGATTACAGTCTTGTAAGAGTAATTATAGCTCATGGATCTTTGAATTACCATGAAACATTTTGTAAATGACAAAAAAAGAGACTAAGAAAATACTACCTGGTTATGTTATGTCATGTGCCTTTCAACAAGGTTCATGGTTGTATAGGACTCCTGGTGTGGCACAGTAGAATAAGCACTGGGCTGTGAGCCTAAAGGTTGTTGGTTCAAACCTACCAGCTGATTGTTGGAAACAGGGTAGAGTCACTATGATTCAGAATTGACTCGAAGGCACTTAACAACAACGATGTT